>NW_026780607.1:0-30437 GCF_030144855.1 Hypanus sabinus | reverse complement strand
CCCCTCCACCCCCTACACTCTTAAACACCTCCGTCATATCCATACCCCTCCACCCCCTACACTCTTAAACACCTCCGTCATATCCATACCCCTCTATCCCCCTACACTCTTAAACGCCTCCGTCATATCCATACCCCTCTATCCCCTACACTCTTAAACACCTCCGTCATATCCATACCCCTCTATCCCCTACACTCTTAAACACCTCCGTCATATCCATACCCCTCTATCCCCTACACTCTTAAACACCTCCGTCATATCCATACCCCTCCACCCCCTATACTCTTAAACACCTCCATCATATCCATACCCCTCTATCCCCTACACTCTTAAACACCTCTGTCATATCCATACCCCTCCACCCCCTACACTCTTAAACACCTCCATCATATCCATACCCCTCTATCCCCTACACTCTTAAACACCTCCATCATATCCATACCCCTCTATCCCCTACACTCCTAAACACCTCCGTCATATCCATACCCCTCCACCCCCTACACTCTTAAACACCTCCGTCATATCCATACCCCTCCACCCCCTACACTCTTAAACACCTCCGTCATATCCATACCCCTCCACCCCCTACACTCTTAAACACCTCCGTCATATCCATACCCCTCTATCCCCTACACTCTTAAACGCCTCCGTCATATCCATACCCCTCTATCCCCTACACTCTTAAACACCTCCGTCATATCCATACCCCTCTATCCCCTACACTCTTAAACACCTCCGTCATATCCATACCCCTCTATCCCCTACACTCTTAAACACCTCCGTCATATCCATACCCCTCTATCCCCTACACTCTTCAACACCTCCGTCATATCCATACCCCTCTATCCCCTACACTCCTAAACACCTCCGTCATATCCATACCCCTCCACCCCCTACACTCTTAAACACCTCCATCATATCCATACCCCTCCACCCCCTACACTCTTAAACACCTCCATCATATCCATACCCCTCCACCCCCTACACTCTTAATCACCTCCATCATATCCATACCCCTCCACCCCCTACACTCTTAAACACCTCCGTCATATCCATACCCCTCTATCCCCTACACTCTTAAACACCTCCGTCATATCCATACCCCTCTATCCCCTACACTCTTAAACAGCTCCGTCATATCCATACCCCTCCATCCCCTACACTCCTAAATACCTCCGTCATATCCATACCCCTCCACCCCCTACACTCTTAAACACCTCCGTCATATCCATACCCCTCCACCCCCTACACTCTTAAACACCTCCGTCATATCCATACTCCTCTATCCCCTACACTCTTAAACACCTCCGTCATATCCATACCCCTCCACCCCCTACACTCTTAAACACCTCCGTCATATCCATACCTCTCTATCCCCTACACTCTTAAACACCTCCATCATATCCATACCCCTCTATCCCCTACACTCCTAAACACCTCCGTCATATCCATACCCCTCCACCCCCTACACTCTTAAACACCTCCATCATATCCATACCCCTCTATCCCCAACACTCTTAAACACCTCCGTCATATCCATACCCCTCCACCCCCTACACTCTTAAACACCTCCGTCATATCCATACTCCTCTATCCCCTACACTCTTAAACACCTACATCATATCCATACCCCTCTATCCCCTACACTCTTAAGCACCTCCATCATATCCATACCCCTCTATCCCCTACACTCCTAAACACCTCCGTCATATCCATACCCCTCTATCCCCTACACTCCTAAACACCTCGATCATATCCATACCCCTCTATCCCCTACACTCCTAAACACCTCCATCATATCCATACCCCTCCACTCCCTACACTCTTAAACACCTCCATCATATCCATACCCCTCTATCCCCTACACTCCTAAACACCTCCGTCATATCCACACCCCTCTATCCCCTACACTCTTAAACACGTCCGTCATATCCATACCCCACTATCCCCTACAGTCTTAAACACCTCCGTCATATCCATACCCCTCTATCCCCTACACTCTTAAACACCTCCGTCATATCCATACTCCTCTATCCCCTACACTCTTAAACACCTCCGTCATATCCATACCCCACTATCACCTACACTCCTAAACACCTCCGTCATATCCATACCCCTCCACCCCCTACACTCTTAAACACCTCCATCATATCCATACCCCTCCACCCCCTACACTCTTAAACACCTCCATCATATCCATACCCCTCCACCCCCTACACTCTTAAACACCTCCGTCATATCTCTACCCCTCTATCCCCTACACTCTTAAACACCTCCGTCATATCCATACCCCTCTATCCCCTACACTCTTAAACACCTCCGTCATATCCATACCCCTCCACCCCCTACACTCTTAAACACCTCCGTCATATCCATACCCCTCTATCCCCTACACTCTTAACACCTCCGTCATATCCATACCCCTCCACCCCCTACACTCTTAAACACCTCCATCATATCCATACCCCTCTATCCCCTACACTCTTAAACACCTCCATCATATCCATACCCCTCTATCCCCTACACTCCTAAACACCTCCGTCATATCCATACCCCTCCACCCCCTACACTCTTAAACACCTCCATCATATCCATACCCCTCTATCCCCAACACTCTTAAACACCTCCATCATATCCATACCCCTCCACCCCCTACACTCTTAAACACCTCCGTCATATCCATACCCCTCCACCCCCTACACTCTTAAACACCTCCGTCATATCCATACCCCTCTATCCCCTACACACTTAAACGCCTCCGTCATATCCATACCCCTCTATCCCCTACACTCTTAAACACCTCCGTCATATCCATACCCCTCTATCCCCTACACTCTTAAACACCTCCGTCATATCCATACCCCTCTATCCCCTACACTCTTAAACACCTCCGTCATATCCATACCCCTCTATCCCCTGCACTCCTAAACACCTCCGTCATATCCATACCCCTCCACCCCCTACACTCTTAAACACCTCCATCATATCCATACCCCTCCACCCCCTACACTCTTAAACACCTCCATCATATCCATACCCCTCCACCCCCTACACTCTTAAACACCTCCATCATATCCATACCCCTGCACCCCCTACACTTTTAAACACCTCCGTCATATCCATACCCCTCTATCCCCTACACTCTTAAACACCTCCGTCATATCCATACCCCTCTATCCCCTACACTCTTAAACTCCTCCGTCATATCCATACCCCTCCATCCCCTACACTTCTAAATACCTCCGTCATATCCATACCCCTCCACCCCCTACACTCTTAAACACCTCCGTCATATCCATACCCCTCCACCCCCTACACTCTTAAACACCTCCATCATATCCATACTCCTCTATCCCCTACACTCTTAAACACCTACATCATATCCATACCCCTCTATCCCTTACACTCTTAAGCACCTCCATCATATCCATACCCCTCTATCCCCTACACTCCTAAACACCTCCGTCATATCCATACCCCTCTATCCCCTACACTCCTAAACACCTCGATCATATCCATACCCCTCTATCCCCTACACTCCTAACCACCTCCATCATATCCATACCCCTCCACTCCCTACACTCTTAAACACCTCCATCATATCCATACCCCTCTATCCCCTACACTCCTAAACACCTCCGTCATATCCACACCCCTCTATCCCCTACAGTCTTAAACACCTCCGTCATATCCATACCCCTCTATCCCCTACACTCTTAAACACCTCCGTCATATCCATACTCCTCTATCCCCTACACTCTTAAACACCTCCGTCATATCCATACCCCACTATCACCTACACTCCTAAACACCTCCGTCATATCCATACCCCTCCACCCCCTACACTCTTAAACACCTCCATCATATCCATAACCCCTCCACCCCCTACACTCTTAAACACCTCCATCATATCCATACTCCTCTATCCCCTACACTCTTAAACACCTCCGTCATATCCATACCCCTCTATCCCCTACACTCTTAAACACCTCCGTCATATCCATACCCCTCTATCCCCTACACCCTTAAACACCTCCGTCATATCCATACCCCTCTATCCCCTACACTCTTCAACACCTCCGTCATATCCATACCCCTCCACCCCCTACACTCTTAAACACCTCCGTCATATCCATACCCCTCCACCCCCTACACTCTTAAACACCTCCGTCATATCCATACCCCTCTATCCCCTACACTCTTAAACACCTGCGTCATATCCGTACCCCTCTATCCCCTACACTCTTAAACACCTCTGTCATATCCATACCCCTCTATCCCCTACACTCTTAAACACCGCCGTCATATCCATACCCCTCTATCCCCTACACTCTTAAACACCTCCGTCATATCCATACCCCTCTATCCCCTACACTCTTCAACACCTCCGTCATATCCATACCCCTCTATCCCCTACAATCCTAAACACCTCCGTCATATCCATACCCCTCCACCCCCTACACTCTTAAACACCACCGTCATATCCATACCCCTCCAACCCCTACACTCTTAAACACCTCCATCATATCCATACCCCTCCACACCCTACACTCTTAAACACCTCCATCATATCCAGACCCCTCCACCCCCTACACTCTTAAACACCTCCGTCATATCCATACCCCTCTATCCCCTACACTCTTAAACACCTCCGTCATATCCATACCCCTCCATCCCCTACACTCCTAAATACCTCCGTCATATCCATACCCCTCCACCCCCTACACTCTTAAACACCTCCGTCATATCCATACCCCTCCACCCCCTACACTCTTAAACACCTCCATCATATCCATACTCCTCTATCCCCTACACTCTTAAACACCTACGTCATATCCATACCCCTCTATCCCCTGCACTCTTAAGCACCTCCATCATATCCATACCCCTCTATCCCCTACACTCCTAAACACCTCCGTCATATCCATACCCCTCTATCCCCTACACTCCTAAACACCTCGATCATATCCATACCCCTCTATCCCCTACACTCCTAAACACCTCCATCATATCCATACCCCTCCACTCCCTACACTCTTAAACACCTCCATCATATCCATACCCCTCTATCCCCTACACTCCTAAACACCTCCGTCATATCCACACCCTTCTATCCCCTACACTCTTAAACACGTCCGTCATATCCATACCCCTCTATCCCCTACAGTCTTAAACACCTCCGTCATATCCATACCCCTCAATCCCCTACACTCTTAAACACCTCCATCATATCCATACTCCTCTATCCCCTACACTCTTAAACACCAACGTCAGATCCATACCCCACTATCACCTACACTCCTAAACACCTCCGTCATATCCATACCCCTCCACCCCTGCACTCTTAAACACCTCCATCATATCCATACCCCTCCACCCCCTACACTCTTAAACACCTCCATCATATCCATACCCCTCCACCCCCTACACTCTTAAACACCTCCGTCATATCCATACCCCTCTATCCCCTACACTCTTAAACACCTCCGTCATATCCATACCCCTCTATCCCCTACACTCTTAAACACCTCCGTCATATCCATACCCCTCTATCCCCTACACTCCTAAACACCTCCGTCATATCCATACCCCTCCACCCCCTACACTCTTAGACACCTCCGTCATATCCATACCCCTCCACCCCCTACACTCTTAAACACCTCCATCATATCCATACTCCTCTATCCCCTACACTCTTAAACACCTACGTCATATCCATACCCCTCTATCCCCTACACTCTTAAACACCTCCGTCATATCCATACCCCTCTATCCCCTACACTCTTAAACACCTCTGTCATATCCATACCCCTCTATCCCCTACACTCTTAAACACCTCCGTCATATCCATACCCCTCTATCCCCTACACTCTTAAACTCCTCCGTCATATCCATACTCCTCTATCCCCTACACTCTTCAACACCTCCGTCATATCCATACCCCTCCACCCCCTACACTCTTAAACACCTCCGTCATATCCATACCCCTCCACCCCCTACACTCTTAAACACCTCCGTCATATCCATACCCCTCTATCCCCTACACTCTTAAACACCTCCGTCATATCCATACCCCTCTATCCCCTACACTCTTAAACACATCCGTCATATCCATACCCCTCTATCCCCTACACTCTTCAACACCTCCGTCATATCCATACCCCTCTATCCCCTACACTCTTAAACACCTCCGTCATATCCATACCCCTCTATCCCCTACACTCTTCAACACCTCTGTCATATCCATACCACTCCACCCCCTACACTCTTAAACACCTCCGTCATATCCATACCCCTCTATCCCCTACACTATTAAACACCTCCATCATATCCATACCCCTATAGCCCCTACACTCTTAAACACCTCCGTCATATCCATACCCCTCCACCCCCTACACTCTTAAACACCTCCATCATATCCATACCCCTCCACTCCCTACACTCTTAAACACCTCCATCATATCCATACCCCTCTATCCCCTACACTCCTAAACACCTCCGTCATATCCATACCCCTCTATCCCCTGCACTCTTAAACACCTCCGTCATATCCATACCCCTCTATCCCCTACACTCTTAAACACCTCCGTCATATCCATACCCCTCTATCCCCTACACTCTTAAACACCTCCGTCATATCCATACCCCTCTATCCCCTACACTCTTAAACACCTCCGTCATATCCATACCCCTCTATCCCCTACACTCTTAAACACCTCCGTCATATCCATACCCCTCTATCCCCTACACTCCTAAACAGCTCCGTCATATCCATACCCCTCCACCCCCTACACTCTTAAACACCTCCGTCATATCCATACCCCTCCACCCCCTACACTCTTAAACACCTCCATCATATCCATACTCCTCTATCCCCTACACTCTTAAACACCTACGTCATATCCATACCCCTCTATCCCCTACACTCTTAAACACCTCCGTCATATCCATACCCCTCTATCCCCTACACTCTTAAACACCTCCGTCATATCCATACCCCTCTATCCCGTACACTCTTAAACACCTCCGTCATATCCATACCCCTCTATCCACTACACTGCTAAACACCTCCGTCATATCCATACCCCTCCACCCCCTACACTCTTAAACATCTCCATCATATCCATACCCCTCTATCCCCTACACTCTTAAACACCTCCATCATATCCATACCCCTCTATCCCCTACACTCTTAAACACCTCCGTCATATCCATAGCCCTCTATCCCCTACACTCTTAAACACCTCCATCATATCCATACCCCTCTATCCCCTACACTCTTAAACACCTCCGTCATATCCATACCCCTCCATCCCCTACACTCTTAAACACCTCCGTCATATACATACCCCTCCACCCCCTACACTCGTAATCACCTCCGTCATATCCATACCCCTCCACCCCCTACACACTCGTAAACACCTCCGTCATATCCATACCCCTCCACACCCTACACTCATAAACACCTCCATCATATCCATACCCCTCTAACCCCTGCACTCTTAAACACCTCCATCATATCCATACCCCTCTAACCCCTACACTCTTAAACACCTCTGTCATATCCAAACCCCTCCACCCCCTACACTCGTACACACCTCCGTCATATCCATACCACTCCACCCCCTACACTCTTAAACACCTCCATCATATCCATACCCATCTAACCCCTGCACTCTTAAACACCTCCATCATATCCATACCCCTCTATCCCCTACACTCCTAAACACCTCCATCATATCCATACCCCTCCACCCCCAACACTCTTAAACACCTCCGTCAGATCCATACCCCTCTATCCCCTACACTCTTAAACACCTCCGTCATATCCATACCCCTCTATCCCCTACACTCTTAAACACCTCCGTCATATCCATACCCCTCTATCCCGTACACTCTTAAACACCTCCGTCATATCCATACCCCTCTATCCACTACACTGCTAAACACCTCCGTCATATCCATACCCCTCTATCCCCTACACTCTTAAACACCTCCATCATATCCATACCCCTCTATCCCCTACACTCTTAAACACCTCCGTCATATCCATAGCCCTCTATCCCCTACACTCTTAAACACCTCCATCATATCCATACCCCTCTATCCCCTACCCTCTTAAACACCTCCGTCATATCCATACCCCTCCATCCCCTACACTCTTAAACACCTCCGTCATATACATACCCCTCCACCCCCTACACTCGTAATCACCTCCGTCATATCCATACCCCTCCACCCCCTACACACTCGTAAACACCTCCGTCATATCCATACCCCTCCACACCCTACACTCATAAACACCTCCATCATATCCATACCCCTCTAACCCCTGCACTCTTAAACACCTCCATCATATCCATACCCCTCTAACCCCTACACTCTTAAACACCTCTGTCATATCCAAACCCCTCCACCCCCTACACTCGTACACACCTCCGTCATATCCATACCACTCCACCCCCTACACTCTTAAACACCTCCATCATATCCATACCCATCTAACCCCTGCACTCTTAAACACCTCCATCATATCCATACCCCTCTATCCCCTACACTCCTAAACACATCCATCATATCCATACCCCTCCACCCCCAACACTCTTAAACACCTCCGTCAGATCCATACCCCTCTATCCCCTACACTCTTAAACTCCTCCGTCATATCCAAAACCCCTCTATCCCCAACACTCCTAAACACCTCCATCATATCCATACCCCTCTAACCCCTGCACTCTTAAACACCTCCATCATATCCATACCCCTCTATCCCCTACACTCCTAAACACCTCCATCATATCCATACCCCTCCACCCCCTACACTCTTAAACAGCTCCGTCATATCCATACCCCTCGATCCCCTACACTCCTAAACACCTCCGTCATATCCATAGCCCTCTATCCCCTACACTCTTAAACACCTCCGTCATATCCATAGCCCTCTATCCCCTACACTCTTAAACACCTCCATCATATCCATACCCCTCTATCCCCTACAATCCTAAACACCTCCGTCATATCCATACCCCTCTATCCCCTACACTTTTAAACACCTCGATCATATCCATACCCCTCTATCCCCTAAACTCCTAAACACCTCCGTCATATCCATACCCCTCTATCCCCTACACTCCTAAACACCTCCATCATATCCATACCCCTCTATCCCCTACACTCCTAAACACCTCCGTCATATCCATACCCCTCCACCCCCCACACTCTTAAACACCTCCATCATATCCATACCCCTCCACCCCCTACACTCTTAAACACCTCCGTCATATCCATACCACTCCACCCCCTACACTCTTAAACACCTCCATCATATCCATACCCCTCGATCCCCTACACTCTTAAACACATCCGTCATATCCATACCCCTCCACTCCCTAAACTCTTAAACACCTCCGTCATATCCATACCCCTCTATCCCCTACACTCTTAAACACCTCCGTCATATCCATACCCCTCCACCCCCTACACTCTTAAACACCTCCGACATATCCATACCCGTCTATCCCCTACACTCTTAAACACCTCCGTCATATCCATACCCCTCCACCCCCTACACTCTTAAACACCTCCGTCATATCCATACCCCTCTATCCCCTACACTCTTAAACACCTCCGTCATATCCATACCCCTCAACCCCCTACACTCTTAAACACCTCCATCATATCCATACCCCTCTATCCCCTACACTCTTAAACACCTCCATCATATCCATACCCCTCTATCCCCTACACTCCTAAACACCTCCGTCATATCCATACCCCTCCACCCCCTACACTCTTAAACACCTCCATCATATCCATACCCCTCCATCCCCAACACTCTTAAACACCTCCGTCATATCCATACCCCTCCACCCCCTACACTCTTAAACACCTCCGTCATATCCATACCCCTCCACCCCCTACACTCTTAAACACCTCCGTCATATCCATACCCCTCTATCCCCTACACTCTTAAACACCTCCGTCATATCCATACCCCTCTATCCCCTACACTCTTAAACACCTCCGTCATATCCATACCCCTCTATCCCCTACACTCTTAAACACTTCCGTCATATCCATACCCCTCCACCCCCTACACTCTTAAACACCTCCGTCATATCCATACCCCTCTATCCCCTACACTCTTAAACACCTCCGTCATATCCATACCCCTCCACACCCTACACTCTTAAACACCTCCATCATATCCATACCCCTCTATCCCCTACACTCTTAAACACCTCCATCATATCCATACCCCTCTATCCCCTACACTCCTAAACACCTCCGTCATATCCATACCCCTCCACCCCCTACACTCTTAAACACCTCCATCATATCCATACCCCTCTATCCCCAACACTCTTAAACACCTCCGTCATATCCATACCCCTCCACCCCCTACACTCTTAAACACCTCCGTCATATCCATACCCCTCCACCCCCTACACTCTTAAACACCTCCGTCATATCCATACCCCTCCACCCCCTACACTCTTAAACACCTCCGTCATATCCATACCCCTCCACCCCCTACACTCTTAAACACCTCCGTCATATCCATACCCCTCTATCCCCTACACTCTTAAACGCCTCCGTCATATCCATACCCCTCTATCCCCTACACTCTTAAACACCTCCGTCATATCCATACCCCTCTATCCCCTACACTCTTAAACACCTCCGTCATATCCATACCCCTCTATCCCCTACACTCTTAAACACCTCCGTCATATCCATACCCCTCCACCCCCTATACTCTTAAACACCTCCATCATATCCATACCCCTCTATCCCCTACACTCTTAAACACCTCTGTCATATCCATACCCCTCCACCCCCTACACTCTTAAACACCTCCATCATATCCATACCCCTCTATCCCCTACAATCTTAAACACCTCCATCATATCCATACCCCTCTATCCCCTACACTCCTAAACACCTCCGTCATATCCATACCCCTCCACCCCCTACACTCTTAAACACCTCCGTCATATCCATACCCCTCCACCCCCTACACTCTTAAACACCTCCGTCATATCCATACCCCTCCACCCCCTACACTCTTAAACACCTCCGTCATATCCATACCCCTCTATCCCCTACACTCTTAAACGCCTCCGTCATATCCATACCCCTCTATCCCCTACACTCTTAAACACCTCCGTCATATCCATACCCCTCTATCCCCTACACTCTTAAACACCTCCGTCATATCCATACCCCTCTATCCCCTACACTCTTAAACACCTCCGTCATATCCATACCCCTCTATCCCCTACACTCTTCAACACCTCCGTCATATCCATACCCCTCTATCCCCTACACTCCTAAACACCTCCGTCATATCCATACCCCTCCACCCCCTACACTCTTAAACACCTCCATCATATCCATACCCCTCCACCCCCTACACTCTTAAACACCTCCATCATATCCATACCCCTCCACCCCCTACACTCTTAATCACCTCCATCATATCCATACCCCTCCACCCCCTACACTCTTAAACACCTCCGTCATATCCATACCCCTCTATCCCCTACACTCTTAAACACCTCCGTCATATCCATACCCCTCTATCCCCTACACTCTTAAACAGCTCCGTCATATCCATACCCCTCCATCCCCTACACTCCTAAATACCTCCGTCATATCCATACCCCTCCACCCCCTACACTCTTAAACACCTCCGTCATATCCATACCCCTCCACCCCCTACACTCTTAAACACCTCCGTCATATCCATACTCCTCTATCCCCTACACTCTTAAACACCTCCGTCATATCCATACCCCTCCACCCCCTACACTCTTAAACACCTCCGTCATATCCATACCTCTCTATCCCCTACACTCTTAAACACCTCCATCATATCCATACCCCTCTATCCCCTACACTCCTAAACACCTCCGTCATATCCATACCCCTACACCCCCTACACTCTTAAACACCTCCATCATATCCATACCCCTCTATCCCCAACACTCTTAAACACCTCCGTCATATCCATACCCATCCACCCCCTACACTCTTAAACACCTCCGTCATATCCATACTCCTCTATCCCCTACACTCTTAAACACCTACATCATATCCATACCCCTCTATCCCCTACACTCTTAAGCACCTCCATCATATCCATACCCCTCTATCCCCTACACTCCTAAACACCTCCGTCATATCCATACCCCTCTATCCCCTACACTCCTAAACACCTCGATCATATCCATACCCCTCTATCCCCTACACTCCTAAACACCTCCATCATATCCATACCCCTCCACTCCCTACACTCTTAAACACCTCCATCATATCCATACCCCTCTATCCCCTACACTCCTAAACACCTCCGTCATATCCACACCCCTCTATCCCCTACACTCTTAAACACGTCCGTCATATCCATACCCCTCTATCCCCTACAGTCTTAAACACCTCCGTCATATCCATACCCCTCTATCCCCTACACTCTTAAACACCTCCGTCATATCCATACTCCTCTATCCCCTACACTCTTAAACACCTCCGTCATATCCATACCCCACTATCACCTACACTCCTAAACACCTCCGTCATATCCATACCCCTCCACCCCCTACACTCTTAAACACCTCCATCATATCCATACCCCTCCACCCCCTACACTCTTAAACACCTCCATCATATCCATACCCCTCCACCCCCTACACTCTTAAACACCTCCGTCATATCTCTACCCCTCTATCCCCTACACTCTTAAACACCTCCGTCATATCCATACCCCTCTATCCCCTACACTCTTAAACACCTCCGTCATATCCATACCCCTCCACCCCCTACACTCTTAAACACCTCCGTCATATCCATACCCCTCTATCCCCTACACTCTTAACACCTCCGTCATATCCATACCCCTCCACCCCCTACACTCTTAAACACCTCCATCATATCCATACCCCTCTATCCCCTACACTCTTAAACACCTCCATCATATCCATACCCCTCTATCCCCTACACTCCTAAACACCTCCGTCATATCCATACCCCTCCACCCCCTACACTCTTAAACACCTCCATCATATCCATACCCCTCTATCCCCAACACTCTTAAACACCTCCGTCATATCCATACCCCTCCACCCCCTACACTCTTAAACACCTCCGTCATATCCATACCCCTCCACCCCCTACACTCTTAAACACCTCCGTCATATCCATACCCCTCTATCCCCTACACACTTAAACGCCTCCGTCATATCCATACCCCTCTATCCCCTACACTCTTAAACACCTCCGTCATATCCATACCCCTCTATCCCCTACACTCTTAAACACCTCCGTCATATCCATACCCCTCTATCCCCTACACTCTTAAACACCTCCGTCATATCCATACCCCTCTATCCCCTGCACTCCTAAACACCTCCGTCATATCCATACCCCTCCACCCCCTACACTCTTAAACACCTCCATCATATCCATACCCCTCCACCCCCTACACTCTTAAACACCTCCATCATATCCATACCCCTCCACCCCCTACACTCTTAAACACCTCCATCATATCCATACCCCTGCACCCCCTACACTTTTAAACACCTCCGTCATATCCATACCCCTCTATCCCCTACACTCTTAAACACCTCCGTCATATCCATACCCCTCTATCCACTACACTCTTAAACTCCTCCGTCATATCCATACCCCTCCATCCCCTACACTCCTAAATACCTCCGTCATATCCATACCCCTCCACCCCCTACACTCTTAAACACCTCCGTCATATCCATACCCCTCCACCCCCTACACTCTTAAACACCTCCATCATATCCATACTCCTCTATCCCCTACACTCTTAAACACCTACATCATATCCATACCCCTCTATCCCCTACACTCTTAAGCACCTCCATCATATCCATACCCCTCTATCCCCTACACTCCTAAACACCTCCGTCATATCCATACCCCTCTATCCCCTACACTCCTAAACACCTCGATCATATCCATACCCCTCTATCCCCTACACTCCTAACCACCTCCATCATATCCATACCCCTCCACTCCCTACACTCTTAAACACCTCCATCATATCCATACCCCTCTATCCCCTACACTCCTAAACACCTCCGTCATATCCACACCCCTCTATCCCCTACAGTCTTAAACACCTCCGTCATATCCATACCCCTCTATCCCCTACACTCTTAAACACCTCCGTCATATCCATACTCCTCTATCCCCTACACTCTTAAACACCTCCGTCATATCCATACCCCACTATCACCTACACTCCTAAACACCTCCGTCATATCCATACCCCTCCACCCCCTACACTCTTAAACACCTCCATCATATCCATACCCCTCCACCCCCTACACTCTTAAACACCTCCATCATATCCATACTCCTCTATCCCCTACACTCTTAAACACCTCCGTCATATCCATACCCCTCTATCCCCTACACTCTTAAACACCTCCGTCATATCCATACCCCTCTATCCCCTACACCCTTAAACACCTCCGTCATATCCATACCCCTCTATCCCCTACACTCTTCAACACCTCCGTCATATCCATACCCCTCCACCCCCTACACTCTTAAACACCTCCGTCATATCCATACCCCTCCACCCCCTACACTCTTAAACACCTCCGTCATATCCATACCCCTCTATCCCCTACACTCTTAAACACCTGCGTCATATCCGTACCCCTCTATCCCCTACACTCTTAAACACCTCTGTCATATCCATACCCCTCTATCCCCTACACTCTTAAACACCGCCGTCATATCCATACCCCTCTATCCCCTACACTCTTAAACACCTCCGTCATATCCATACCCCTCTATCCCCTACACTCTTCAACACCTCCGTCATATCCATACCCCTCTATCCCCTACAATCCTAAACACCTCCGTCATATCCATACCCCTCCACCCCCTACACTCTTAAACACCACCGTCATATCCATACCCCTCCAACCCCTACACTCTTAAACACCTCCATCATATCCATACCCCTCCACACCCTACACTCTTAAACACCTCCATCATATCCAGACCCCTCCACCCCCTACACTCTTAAACACCTCCGTCATATCCATACCCCTCTATCCCCTACACTCTTAAACACCTCCGTCATATCCATACCCCTCCATCCCCTACACTCCTAAATACCTCCGTCATATCCATACCCCTCCACCCCCTACACTCTTAAACACCTCCGTCATATCCATACCCCTCCACCCCCTACACTCTTAAACACCTCCATCATATCCATACTCCTCTATCCCCTACACTCTTAAACACCTACGTCATATCCATACCCCTCTATCCCCTACACTCTTAAGCACCTCCATCATATCCATACCCCTCTATCCCCTACACTCCTAAACACCTCCGTCATATCCATACCCCTCTATCCCCTACACTCCTAAACACCTCGATCATATCCATACCCCTCTATCCCCTACACTCCTAAACACCTCCATCATATCCATACCCCTCCACTCCCTACACTCTTAAACACCTCCATCATATCCATACCCCTCTATCCCCTACACTCCTAAACACCTCCGTCATATCCACACCCTTCTATCCCCTACACTCTTAAACACGTCCGTCATATCCATACCCCTCTATCCCCTACAGTCTTAAACACCTCCGTCATATCCATACCCCTCAATCCCCTACACTCTTAAACACCTCCATCATATCCATACTCCTCTATCCCCTACACTCTTAAACACCAACGTCAGATCCATACCCCACTATCACCTACACTCCTAAACACCTCCGTCATATCCATACCCCTCCACCCCCTGCACTCTTAAACACCTCCATCATATCCATACCCCTCCACCCCCTACACTCTTAAACACCTCCATCATATCCATACCCCTCCACCCCCTACACTCTTAAACACCTCCGTCATATCCATACCCCTCTATCCCCTACACTCTTAAACACCTCCGTCATATCCATACCCCTCTATCCCCTACACTCTTAAACACCTCCGTCATATCCATACCCCTCTATCCCCTACACTCCTAAACACCTCCGTCATATCCATACCCCTCCACCCCCTACACTCTTAGACACCTCCGTCATATCCATACCCCTCCACCCCCTACACTCTTAAACACCTCCATCATATCCATACTCCTCTATCCCCTACACTCTTAAACACCTACGTCATATCCATACCCCTCTATCCCCTACACTCTTAAACACCTCCGTCATATCCATACCCCTCTATCCCCTACACTCTTAAACACCTCTGTCATATCCATACCCCTCTATCCCCTACACTCTTAAACACCTCCGTCATATCCATACCCCTCTATCCCCTACACTCTTAAACTCCTCCGTCATATCCATACTCCTCTATCCCCTACACTCTTCAACACCTCCGTCATATCCATACCCCTCCACCCCCTACACTCTTAAACACCTCCGTCATATCCATACCCCTCCACCCCCTACACTCTTAAACACCTCCGTCATATCCATACCCCTCTATCCCCTACACTCTTAAACACCTCCGTCATATCCATACCCCTCTATCCCCTACACTCTTAAACACATCCGTCATATCCATACCCCTCTATCCCCTACACTCTTAAACACCTCCGTCATATCCATACCCCTCTATCCCCTACACTCTTAAGCACCTCCGTCATATCCATACCCCTCTATCCCCTACACTCTTCAACACATCCGTCATATCCATACCCCTCTATCCCTTACACTCCTAAACACCTCCGTCATATCCATACCCCTCCACCCCCTACACTCTTAAACACCTCCGTCATATGCATACCCCTCCACCCCCTACACTCTTAAACACCTCCATCATATCCATACCCCTCCACCCCCTACACTCTTAAACACCTCCATCATATCCAGACCCCTCCACCCCCTACACTCTTAAACACCTCCGTCATATCCATAACCCTCTATCCCCTACACTCTTAAACACCTGCGTCATATCCATACCCCTCTATCCCCTACACTCTTAAACACCTCCGTCATATCTCTACCCCTCTATCCCCTACACTCTTAAACACCTCCGTCATATCCATACCCCTCTATCCCCTACACTCTTAAACACCTCCGTCATATCCATACCCCTCCACCCCCTACACTCTTAAACACCTCCGTCATATCCATACCCCTCTATCCCCTACACTCTTAAACACCTCCGTCATATCCATACCCCTCCACCCCCTACACTCTTAAACACCTCCATCATATCCATACCCCTCTATCCCCTACACTCTTAAACACCTCCATCATATCCACGCCCCTCTATCCCCTACACTCCTAAACACCTCCGTCATATCCATACCCCTCCACCCCCTACACTCTTAAACACCTCCATCATATCCATACCCCTCTATCCCCAACACTCTTAAACACCTCCGTCATATCCATACCCCTCCACCCCCTACACTCTTAAACACCTCCGTCATATCCATACCCCTCCACCCCCTACACTCTTAAACACCTCCATCATATCCATACCCCTCTATCCCCTACACTCTTAAACGCCTCCGTCATATCCATACCCCTCTATCCCCTACACTCTTAAACACCTCCGTCATATCCATACCCCTCTATCCCCTACACTCTTAAACACCTCCGTCATATCCATACCCCTCTATCCCCTACACTCTTAAACACCTCCGTCATATCCATACCCCTCTATCCCCTACACTCCTAAACACCTCCGTCATATCCATACCCCTCCACCCCCTACACTCTAAAACACCTCCATCATATCCATACCCCTCCACCCCCTACACTCTTAAACACCTCCATCATATCCATACCCCTCCACCCCCTACACTCTTAAACACCTCCATCATATCCATACCCCTCCACCCCCTACACTCTTAAACACCTCCGTCATATCCATACCCCTCTATCCCCTACACTCTTAAACACCTCCGTCATATCGATACCCCTCTATCCCCTACACTCTTAAACACCTCCGTCATATCCATACCCCTCCATCCCCTACACTCCTAAATACCTCCGTCATATCCATACCCCTCCACCCCCTACACTCTTAAACACCTCCGTCATATCCATACCCCTCCACCCCCTACACTCTTAAACACCTCCATCATATCCATACTCCTCTATCCCCTACACTCTTAAACACCTACATCATATCCATACCCCTCTATCCCCTACACTCTTAAGCACCTCCATCATATCCATACCCCTCTATCCCCTACACTCCTAAACACCTCCGTCATATCCATACCCCTCTATCCCCTACACTCCTAAACACCTCGATCATATCCATACCCCTCTATCCCCTACAATCCTAACCACCTCCATCATATCCATACCCCTCCACTCCCTACACTCTTAAACACCTCCATCATATCCATACCCCTCTATCCCCTATACTCCTAAACACCTCCGTCATATCCACACCCCTCTATCCCCTACAGTCTTAAACACCTCCGTCATATCCATACCCCTCTATCCCCTACACTCTTAAACACCTCCGTCATATCCATACTCCTCTATCCCCTACACTCTTAAACACCTCCGTCATATCCATACCCCACTATCACCTACACTCCTAAACACCTCCGTCATATCCATACCCCTCCACCCCCTACACTCTTAAACACCTCCATCATATCCATACACCTCCACCCCCTACACTCTTAAACACCTCCATCATATCCATACTCCTCTATCCCCTACACTCTTAAACACCTCCGTCATATCCATACCCCTCTATCCCCTACACTCTTAAACACCTCCGTCATATCCATACCCCTCTATCCCCTACACTCTTAAACACCTCCGTCATATCCATACCCCTCTATCCCCTACACTCTTCAACACCTCCGTCATATCCATACCCCTCCACCCCCTACACTCTTAAACACCTCCGTCATATCCATACCCCTCCACCCCTACACTCTTAAACACCTCCGTCATATCCATACCCCTCTATCCCCTACACTCTTAAACACCTGCGTCATATCCGTACCCCTCTATCCCCTACACTCTTCAACACCTGTGTCATATCCATACCCCTCTATCCCCTACACTCTTAAACACCTCCGTCATATCCATACCCCTCTATCCCCTACACTCTTAAACACCTCCGTCATATCCATACCCCTCTATCCCCTACACTCTTCAACACCTCCGTCATATCCATACCCCTCTATCCCCTACAATCCTAAACACCTCCGTCATATCCATACCCCTCCACCCCCTACACTCTTAAACACCACCGTCATATCCATACCCCTCCAACCCCTACACTCTTAAACACCTCCATCATATCCATACCCCTCCACACCCTACACTCTTAAACACCTCCATCATATCCAGACCCCTCCACCCCCTACACTCTTAAACACCTCCGTCATATCCATACCCCTCTATCCCCTACACTCTTAAACACCTCCGTCATATCCATACCCCTCCATCCCCTACACTCCTAAATACCTCCGTCATATCCATACCCCTCCACCCCTACACTCTTAAACACCTCCGTCATATCCATACCCCTCCACCCCCTACACTCTTAAACACCTCCATCATATCCATACTCCTCTATCCCCTACACTCTTAAACACCTACGTCATATCCATACCCCTCTATCCCCTACACTCTTAAGCACCTCCATCATATCCATACCCTCTATCCCCTACACTCCTAAACACCTCCGTCATATCCATACCCCTCTATCCCCTACACTCCTAAACACCTCGATCATATCCATACCCCTCTATCCCCTACACTCCTAAACACCTCCATCATATCCTTACCCCTCCACTCCCTACACTCTTAAACACCTCCATCATATCCATACCCCTCTATCCCCTACACTCCTAAACACCTCCGTCATATCCACACCCTTCTATCCCCTACACTCTTAAACACGTCCGTCATTTCCATACCCCTCTATCCCCTACAGTCTTAAACACCTCCGTCATATCCATACCCCTCTATCCCCTACACTCTTAAACACCTCCGTCATATCCATACTCCTCTATCCCCTACACTCTTAAACACCTACGTTATATCCATACCCCACTATCACCTACACTCCTAAACACCTCCGTCATATCCATACCCCTCCACCCCCTGCACTCTTAAACACCTCCATCATATCCATACCCCTCCACCCCCTACACTCTTAAACACCTCCATCATATCCATACCCCTCCACCCCCTACACTCTTAAACACCTCCGTCATATCCATACCCCTCTATCCCCTACACTCTTAAACACCTCCGTCATATCCATACCCCTCTATCCCCTACACTCTTAAACACCTCCGTCATATCCATACCCCTCTATCCCCTACACTCCTAAACACCTCCGTCATATCCATACCCCTCCACCCCCTACACTCTTAGACACCTCCGTCATATCCATACCCCTCCACCCCCTACACTCTTAAACACCTCCATCATATCCATACTCCTCTATCCCCTACACTCTTAAACACCTACGTCATATCCATACCCCTCTATCCCCTACACTCTTAAACACCTCCGTCATATCCATACCCCTCTATCCCCTACACTCTTAAACACCTCTGTCATATCCATACCCCTCTATCCCCTACACTCTTAAACACCTCCGTCATATCCATACCCCTCTATCCCCTACACTCTTAAACTCCTCCGTCATATCCATACTCCTCTATCCCCTACACTCTTCAACACCTCCGTCATATCCATACCCCTCCACCCCCTACACTCTTAAACACCTCCGTCATATCCATACCCCTCCACCCCCTACACTCTTAAACACCTCCGTCATATCCATACCCCTCTATCCCCTACACTCTTAAACACCTCCGTCATATCCATACCCCTCTATCCCCTACACTCTTAAACACCTCCGTCATATCCATACCCCTCTATCCCCTACACTCTTAAACACCTCCGTCATATCCATACCCCTCTATCCCCTACACTCTTAAGCACCTCCGTCATATCCATACCCCTCTATCCCCTACACTCTTCAACACCTCCGTCATATCCATACCCCTCTATCCCTTACACTCCTAAACACCTCCGTCATATCCATACCCCTCCACCCCCTACACTCTTAAACACCTCCGTCATATCCATACCCCTCCACCCCCTACACTCTTAAACACCTCCATCATATCCATACCCCTCCACCCCGTACACTCTTAAACACCTCCATCATATCCAGACCCCTCCACCCCCTACACTCTTAAACACCTCCGTCATATCCATAACCCTCTATCCCCTACACTCTTAAACACCTGCGTCATATCCATACCCCTCTATCCCCTACACTCTTAAACACCTCCGTCATATCCATACCCCTCCATCCCCTACACTCCTAAACACCTCCGTCATATCCATACCCCTCCACCCACTACACTCTTAAACACCTCCGTCATATCCATACCCCTCCACCCCCTACACTCTTAAACACCTCCGTCATATCCATACCCCTCTATCCCCTACACTCTTAAACACCTCCGTCATATCCATACCCCTCTATCCCCTACACTCTTAAACACCTCCGTCATATCCATACCCCTCCACCCCCTACACTCTTAAACACCTCCGTCATATCCATACCCCTCCACCCCCTACACTCTTAAACACCTCCATCATATCCATACCCCTCTATCCCATACACTCTTAAACACCTCCATCATATCCATACCCCTCTATCCCCTACACTCCTAAACACCTCCGTCATATCCATACCCCTCCACCCCCTACACTCTTAAACACCTCCATCATATCCATACCCCTCTATCCCCAACACTCTTAAACACCTCCGTCATATCCATACCCCTCCACCCCCTACACTCTTAAACACCTCCATCATATCCATACCCCTCCACTCCCTACACTCTTAAACACCTCCATCATATCCATACCCCTCTATCCCCTAAACTCCTAAACACCTCCGTCATATCCATACCCCTCTATCCCCTACACTCTTAAACACGTCCGTCATATCCATACCCCTCTATCCCCTACCCTCTTAAACACCTCCGTCATATCCATACCCCTCTATCCCCTACACTCTTAAACACCTCCGTCATATCCATACCCCTCTATCCCCTACACTCTTAAACACCTCCGTCATATCCATACCCCTCTATCCCCTACACTCTTAAACACCTCCGTCATATCCATACCCCACTATCACCTACACTCCTAAACACCTCCATCATATCCATACCCCTCCACCCCCTACACGCTTAAACACCTCCGTCATATCCATACCCCTCTATCCCCTACACTCTTAAACACCTCCGTCATATCCATACCCCTCTATCCCCTACACTCTTAAACACCTCAGTCATATCCATACCCCTCTATCCCCTACACTCCTAAACACCTCCGTCATATCCATACCCCTCCACCCCCTACACTCTTAGACACCTCCGTCATATCCATACACCTCCACCCACTACACTCTTAAACACCTCCGTCATATCCATAACCCTCTATCCCCTACACTCTTAAACACCTGCGTCATATCCATACCCCTCTATCCCCTACACTCTTAAACACCTCCGTCATATCCATACCCCTCCATCCCCTACACTCCTAAACACCTCCGTCATATCCATACCCCTCCACCCACTACACTCTTAAACACCTCCGTCATATCCATACCCCTCCACCCCCTACACTCTTAAACACCTCCGTCATATCCATACCCCTCTATCCCCTACACTCTTAAACACCTCCGTCATATCCATACCCCTCTATCCCCTACACTCTTAAACACCTCCGTCATATCCATACCCCTCCACCCCCTACACTCTTAAACACCTCCGTCATATCCATACCCCTCCACCCCCTACACTCTTAAACACCTCCATCATATCCATACCCCTCTATCCCATACACTCTTAAACACCTCCATCATATCCATACCCCTCTATCCCCTACACTCCTAAACACCTCCGTCATATCCATACCCCTCCACCCCCTACACTCTTAAACACCTCCATCATATCCATACCCCTCTATCCCCAACACTCTTAAACACCTCCGTCATATCCATACCCCTCCACCCCCTACACTCTTAAACACCTCCATCATATCCATACCCCTCCACTCCCTACACTCTTAAACACCTCCATCATATCCATACCCCTCTATCCCCTAAACTCCTAAACACCTCCGTCATATCCATACCCCTCTATCCCCTACACTCTTAAACACGTCCGTCATATCCATACCCCTCTATCCCCTACCCTCTTAAACACCTCCGTCATATCCATACCCCTCTATCCCCTACACTCTTAAACACCTCCGTCATATCCATACCCCTCTATCCCCTACACTCTTAAACACCTCCGTCATATCCATACCCCTCTATCCCCTACACTCTTAAACACCTCCGTCATATCCATACCCCACTATCACCTACACTCCTAAACACCTCCATCATATCCATACCCCTCCACCCCCTACACGCATAAACACCTCCCTCATATCCATACCCCTCTATCCCCTACACTCTTAAACACCTCCGTCATATCCATACCCCTCTATCCCCTACACTCTTAAACACCTCAGTCATATCCATACCCCTCTATCCCCTACACTCCTAAACACCTCCGTCATATCCATACCCCTACACTCTTAGACACCTCCGTCATATCCATACCCCTCCACCCCCTACACTCTTAAACACCTCCATCATATCCATACTCCTCTATCCCCTACACTCATAAACACCTACGTCATATCCATACCCCTCCACCCCCTACACTCTTAAACACCTCCGTCATATCCATACCCCTCTATCCCCTACACTCTTAAACTCCTCCGTCATATCCATACCCCTCTATCCCCTACACTCTTCAACACCTCCGTCATATCCATACCCCTCCACCCCCTACACTCTTAAACACCTCCGTCATATCCATACCCCTCTATCCCCTACACTCTTAAACACCTCCGTCATATCCATACCCCTCCACCCCCTACACTCTTAAACACCTCCATCATATCCATACCCCTCCACCCCCTACACTCTTAAACACCTCCATCATATCCATACCCCTCCACCCCCTACACTCTTAAACACCTCCGTCATATCCATACGCCTCTATCCCCTACACTCTTAAACACCTCCGTCATATCCATACCCCTCTATCCCCTACACTCTTAAACACCTCCGTCATATCCATACCCCTCTATCCCCTACACTCCTAAACACCTCCGTCATATCCATACCCCTCCACCCGCTACACTGTTAGACACCTCCGTCATATCCATACCCCTCCACCCCCTACACTCTTAAACACCTCCATCATATCCATACTCCTCTATCCCCTACACTCTTAAACACCTACGTCATATCCATACCCCTCTATCCCCTACACTCTTAAACACCTCCATCATATCCATACCCCTCTATCCCCTACACTCTTAAACACCTCCGTCATATCCATACCCCTCTATCCCCTACACTCTTCAACACCTCCGTCATATCCATACCCCTCCACCCCCTACACTCTTAAACACCACCGTCATATCCATACCCCTCCACCCCCTACACTCTTAAACACCTCCGTCATATCCATACCCCTCTATCCCCTACACTCTTAAACACCTGCGTCATATCCGTACCCCTCTATCCCCTACACTCTTAAACACCTCCGTCATATCCATACCCCTCTATCCCCTACACTCTTAAACACCTCCGTCATATCCATACCCCTCTATCCCCTACACTTTTAAACACCTCCGTCATATCCATACCCCTCTATCCCCTACACTCTTCAACACCTCCGTCTTATCCATACCCCTCAATCCCCTACAATCCTAAACACCTCCGTCATATCCATACCCCTCCACCCCCTACACTCTTAAACACCACCGTCATATCCATACCCCTCCAACCCCTACACTCTTAAACACCTCCATCATATCCATACCCCTCCACACCCTACACTCTTAAACACCTCCATCATATCCAGACCCCTCCACCCCCTACACTCTTAAACACCTCCGTCATATCCATACCCCTCTATCCCCTACACTCTTAAACACCTCCGTCATATCCATACCCCTCCATCCCCTACACTCCTAAATACCTCCGTCATATCCATACCCCTCCACCCCCTACACTCTTAAACACCTCCGTCATATCCATACCCCTCCACCCCCTACACTCTTAAACACCTCCATCATATCCATACTCCTCTATCCCCTCCACTCTTAAACACCTACGTCATATCCATACCCCTCTATCCCCTACACTCTTAAGCACCTCCATCATATCCATACCCCTCTATCCCCTACACTCCTAAACACCTCCGTCATATCCATACCCCTCTATCCCCTACACTCCTAAACACCTCGATCATATCCATACCCCTCCACTCCCTACACTCTTAAACACCTCCATCATATCCATACCCCTCTATCCCCTACACTCCTAAACACCTCCGTCATATCCACACCCTTCTATCCCCTACACTCTTAAACACTTCCGTCATATCCATACCCCTCTATCCCCTACAGTCTTAAACACCTCCGTCATATCCATACCCCTCTATCCCCTACACTCTTAAACACCTCCGTCATATCCATACTCCTCTATCCCCTACACTCTTAAACACCTCCGTCATATCCATACCCCACTATCACCTACACTCCTAAACACCTCCGTCATATCCATACCCCTCCACCCCCTACACTCTTAAACACCTCCATCATATCCATACCCCTCCACCCCCTACACTCTTAAACACCTCCATCATATCCATACCCCTCCACCCCCTACACTCTTAAACACCTCCGTCATATCCATAACCCTCTATCCCCTACACTCTTAAACACCTCCGTCATATCCATACCCCTCTATCCCCTACACTCTTAAACACCTCCGTCATATCCATACCCCTCTATCCCCTACACTCCTAAACACCTCAGTCATATCCATACCCCTCCACCCACTACACTCTTAGACACCTCCGTCATATCCATACCCCTCCACCCCCTACACTCTTAAACACCTCCATCATATCCATACTCCTCTATCCCCTACACTCTTAAACACCTACGTCATATCCATACCCCTCTATCCCCTACACTCTTAAACACCTCCGTCATATCCATACCCCTCTATCCCCTACACTCTTAAACACCTCCGTCATATCCATACTCCTCTATCCCCTACACTCTTCAACACCTCCGTCATATCATACCCCTCAATCCCCTACACTCTTAAACACCTCTGTCATATCCATACCCCTCTAACCCCTGCACTCTTAAACACCTCCGTCATATCCATACCCCTCTATCCCCTACACTCCTAAACACCTCCGTCATATCCATACACCTCTATCCCCTACACTCCTAAACACCTCCGTCATATCCATACCACTCCACCCCCTACACTCTTAAACACCTCCGTCATATCCATACCCCTCCACCCCCTACACTCTTAAACACCTCCGTCATATCCATACCCCTCCACCCCCTACACTCTTAAACACCTCCATCATATCCATACTCCTCTATCCCCTACACTCTTAACACCTACGTCATATCCATACCCCTATATCCCCTACACTCTTAAACACCTCCGTCATATCCATACCCCTCTATCCCCTACACTCTTAAACACCTCCGTCATATCCATACCCCTCTATCCCCTACACTCTTAAACACCTCCATCATATCCATACCCCTCCACCCCCTACACTCTTAAACACCTCCATCATATCCATACCCCTCTATCCCCTACACTCTTAAACACCTCCATCATATCCATACCCCTCTATCCCCTACACTCTTAAACACCTCTGTCATATCCATACCCCTCTATCCCCTACACTCTTAAACACCTCCGTCATATCCATACCCCTCTAACCCCTGCACTCTTAAACACCTCCGTCATATCCATACCCCTCTATCCCCTACACTCCTAAACACCTCCGTCATATCCATACCCCTCTATCCCCTACACTCCTAAGCACCTCCGTCATATCCATACCCCTCCACCCCCTACACTCTTAAACAGCTCCGTCATATCCATACCCCTCCACCCCCTACACTCTTAAACACCTCCGTCATATCCATACCCCTCCACCCCCTACACTCTTAAACACCTCCGTCATATCCATACCCGTTTATCCCGTACACTCCTAAACACCTCTGTCATATCCATACCCCTCTAACCCCTGCACTCTTAAACACCTCTGTCATACCAATACCCCTCTATCCCCTACACTCGTAAACACCTCCATCATATCCATACCCCTCTAACCCCTGCACTCTTAAACACCTCTGTCATATCCATATCCCTCTATACCCTACACACTTAAACACATCCGTCATAGCCATACCCCTCCACCCCCTACACTCTTAAACACCTCCGTCATATCCATACCCCTCTATCCCCTACACTCTTAAACACCTCCGTCATATCCATACCCCTCCACCCCCTACACTCTTAAGCACCTCCGTCATATTCATACCCGTCTCTCCCCTACACTCTTAAACACCTCCGTCATATCCATACCCCTCTATCCCCTACACTCTTAAACACCTCCGTCATATCCATACCCCTGCAGCCCCTACACTCTTAAACACCTCCATCATATCCATACCCCTCTATCCCCTACACTCTTAAACACCTCCGTCATATCCATACCCCTCTATCCCCTACACTCCTAAACACCTCCGTCATATCCATACCCCTCTATCCCCTACACTCTTAAACACCTCCGTCATATCCATACCCCTCTATCCCCTACACTCTTAAACACCTCCGTCATATCCATACCCCTCCACCCCCTACACTCCTAAACACCTCAGTCATATCCATACCTGTCTATCCCCTACACTCTTAAACACCTCCGTCATATCCATACCTGTCTATCCCCTACACTCTTAAACACCTCCGTCATATCCATACCCCTCTATCCCCTACACTCCTAAACACCTCCATCATATCCATGCCCCTCCACCCTCTACACTCTTAAACACCTCCGTCATATCCATACCCCTCCACCCCCTGCACTCTTAAACACCTCCGTCATATCCATACCCCTCCACCCCATACACTCTTAAACACCTCCGTCATATCCATACCCCTCCACCCCCTACACTCTTAAACACCTCCATCATATCCATACCCCTCTATCCCGTACACTCTTAAACACCTCCATCATATCCATACCCCTCTATCCCCTACATTCCTAAGCACCTCTGTCATATCCATACCCCTCCACCCCCTACACTCTTAAACACCTCCATCATATCCATACCCCTCCACCCCCTACACTCTTAAACACCTCCATCATATCCATACCCCTCTATCCCGTACACTCTTAAACACCTCCATCATATACATACCCCTCTATCCCCTACATTCCTAAGCACCTCTGTCATATCCATACCCCTCCACCCCCTACACTCTTAAACACCTCCATCATATCCATACCCCTCTATCCCCTACACTCTTCAACACCTCTATCATATCCGTACCCCTCTATCCCCTACACTCTTAAACACCTCCATCATATCCATACCCCTGTATCCCCTACACTCTTAAACACCTCTGTCATATCCATACCCCTCTATCCCCTACACTCTTCAACACATCCGTCATATCCATACCCCTCTATCCCTTACACTCCTAAACACCTCCGTCATATCCATACCCCTCCACCCCCTACACTCTTAAACACCTCCGTCATATGCATACCCCTCCACCCCCTACACTCTTAAACACCTCCATCATATCCATACCCCTCCACCCCCTACACTCTTAAACACCTCCATCATATCCAGACCCCTCCACCCCCTACACTCTTAAACACCTCCGTCATATCCATAACCCTCTATCCCCTACACTCTTAAACACCTGCGTCATATCCATACCCCTCTATCCCCTACACTCTTAAACACCTCCGTCATATCTCTACCCCTCTATCCCCTACACTCTTAAACACCTCCGTCATATCCATACCCCTCTATCCCCTACACTCTTAAACACCTCCGTCATATCCATACCCCTCCACCCCCTACACTCTTAAACACCTCCGTCATATCCATACCCCTCTATCCCCTACACTCTTAAACACCTCCGTCATATCCATACCCCTCCACCCCCTACACTCTTAAACACCTCCATCATATCCATACCCCTCTATCCCCTACACTCTTAAACACCTCCATCATATCCACACCCCTCTATCCCCTACACTCCTAAACACCTCCGTCATATCCATACCCCTCCACCCCCTACACTCTTAAACACCTCCATCATATCCATACCCCTCTATCCCCAACACTCTTAAACACCTCCGTCATATCCATACCCCTCCACCCCCTACACTCTTAAACACCTCCGTCATATCCATACCCCTCCACCCCCTACACTCTTAAACACCTCCATCATATCCATACCCCTCTATCCCCTACACTCTTAAACGCCTCCGTCATATCCATACCCCTCTATCCCCTACACTCTTAAACACCTCCGTCATATCCATACCCCTCTATCCCCTACACTCTTAAACACCTCCGTCATATCCATACCCCTCTATCCCCTACACTCTTAAACACCTCCGTCATATCCATACCCCTCTATCCCCTACACTCCTAAACACCTCCGTCATATCCATACCCCTCCACCCCCTACACTCTAAAACACCTCCATCATATCCATACCCCTCCACCCCCTACACTCTTAAACATCTCCATCATATCCATACCCCTCCACCCCCTACACTCTTAAACACCTCCATCATATCCATACCCCTCCACCCCCTACACTCTTAAACACCTCCGTCATATCCATACCCCTCTATCCCCTACACTCTTAAACACCTCCGTCATATCGATACCCCTCTATCCCCTACACTCTTAAACACCTCCGTCATATCCATACCCCTCCATCCCCTACACTCCTAAATACCTCCGTCATATCCATACCCCTCCACCCCCTACACTCTTAAACACCTCCGTCATATCCATACCCCTCCACCCCCTACACTCTTAAACACCTCCATCATATCCATACTCCTCTATCCCCTACACTCTTAAACACCTACATCATATCCATACCCCTCTATCCCCTACACTCTTAAGCACCTCCATCATATCCATACCCCTCTATCCCCTACACTCCTAAACACCTCCGTCATATCCATACCCCTCTATCCCCTACACTCCTAAACACCTCGATCATATCCATACCCCTCTATCCCCTACAATCCTAACCACCTCCATCATATCCATACCCCTCCACTCCCTACACTCTTAAACACCTCCATCATATCCATACCCCTCTATCCCCTATACTCCTAAACACCTCCGTCATATCCACACCCCTCTATCCCCTACAGTCTTAAACACCTCCGTCATATCCATACCCCTCTATCCCCTACACTCTTAAACACCTCCGTCATATCCAT
>NW_026780606.1:0-30520 GCF_030144855.1 Hypanus sabinus | reverse complement strand
TATCGATAAGAGTATTGACAACTTCTGAAGCATTTATTTGAATTTCAGTACATACTACATGTAAATGAAGTAGGATTTACTTCAATTGGCCTTTGCTTGAATTGGAAACTAACAATGAAAATCGTAATCTAAACAATTTGGTTAGAGCCAGGTGGCTTTTAATTGAAATGTTTTTCTTCCCATGAGGAATTCAATACTGGCAGGTATGTTCGGTATTGTGCAAACAGTTTGTGAACTCAGATGGTCTGATCTCGCTCTTCTTCTGTGGCTGAGCTATTGTTTCAATCATTCACTGTTACTCTTAAATATGCCCAGTAAATCAGAGCTTAAGTTGATTATAAGAAAGTTCAATCTTGTTCAACTTTCGCCTCCTTTCCCTCACCCCCGCCAACTCTAACAATATTGTTTTAATGGAAATAGTTGGTGGTTGGTTGTTGAAAATTTAAAGGAAAACTGGAATTTTTTTTTAAATTAGCAATTAAAATAAAGAAAATATATAAAATGTTCTACTTAAGCTAACTGCCTGGAAATTTGCGTTCATGATCGGATTTTTTGGAGATTCAATCACAAACACCCTTTTGAGTTTCATCAGCTTGATATGTTTCTTTCAGTTATATCTTCATATTCTGCCAGAAGCCTGCTAAAGTAAAGTATTGATAGATTTTGCTTGCAGGTAACAGCCATGATTCAAATTGTATCTGGTTCTGCTAATTGGGCCCTTGTGGTCTTTGCATTTCGTAGTTAAATATCTGCCTAAATACCTACTTCTAATTACTGAACTGAAAAATCAGCAATATGTAACCAGGTTTGCAAAATGTGACTAACTTTTGAAGTGGCTTTACGGAGTTGTCTCTGTGACTGCTACCCCAAACACCAAGCAGCAGAGTGAATATAAACACAGAGGACTATAAAACACTTTGCACTCTGTATGTTCTAACAGACTTCGTATGTTAGATTTGGGGCAGCACAGCAGTGTAGGGTTCAAATCCTGCTGCTGCCTGTAAGGAGCTTATGCATTCTCCTGTGACCTCGTGAGTTTCCTCCTACGTTCCAAAACGTACTGGTTGATAGTTTAATTTGTCATTGTAAATTATCCTGTGATTAGGCAAGGATTGAATTGGGGGATTGCTGGGTTACGTGGCTCTGGAAGATCAATTCTGTGCTGCATCTTAATAAATGCATGGTGGTTGTTCATTGTATCTGGCGATGGCAGGAAACCTGTGCTGGAGGTTTAAAGTGGAAGAACTGTTGTACTGTGGCAGTTCTACTCTCTCGACCACAGAGGCCTGGGTCCAGTGGTATGAACAAAGGATAGATGTAAATGGCACATAAATGTGAATCAAAAACCTTGCAACCTGTTCTTTTACTCCAGTAGAAGGAAGAGAACTCTTTGACGGGTCAAAAGTGAAGCTTTTCTTCAGGTTAAGAGGAGAGCTCTTGCCTGGGAAAAGCCAGGATGTCTTTCTGGTGGTTTACTGATGGGAGGAACTCTACCAGAGCTAAAGGATGGGAGAGTCAATCAAACGTTGACTTTTGATCTAATGTCAAGACTAAGATCCCCTTTTGCCTATTATCATTTGGTTCTGCAAATCAGGATTTAGCTTGGACTTGGTGCATTTTTAAAGCGAGAATAGCCATACCTTGACTCACTCTGGAGAATGAATGAGGTTGCTGGTGATTCGTTGTATATAAACTCTCCAGGAGCTCAAAGTAAAGGGATTAACATTCTGGACTTTTCTTTGGCAAAATTATGAAATCCCTTACTTGAAGCTGCTTTTAGTTAATTAATTGGTTGCTAAAAGGATGCACGTGCAGCTTACATGTTTAAAATCCTACATTCTACCTCACAAGCACGATAAGTTGCTTATTAGGGAATGAGAATGTACTAATTTACCTGGTCAGATGTCAGTTTTCATGCTTATTTGGGCTGGGTTGAAATGCCACCTTATTCTGCCATGGTTTGAAAATAATGTAATAAATATCATTATCACCACTGAGGGAAGCTAAGTCAGGTTCATACTATAGTTAGTCTGTGGTTAGGGTATAGGCTAAAGTGGATCTAATGAGACAGTTTGAAAATTAGCTAACATGCTGTTGCTTTGGCAGGTCAAGAGTGAAGTAAATAAGCAGTACAAACTCCTGGAGCTGGACATTGATGGTGTGTTTAAATCATTGCTGCTGCTGAAGAAGAAGAAATATGCGGCCCTTGTCATAGAGCCCACTGCGGATGGACGCTACGTCACAAAGCAGGAGCTAAAAGGACTGGATATTGTTAGACGAGACTGGTGTGACCTAGCAAAAGAAACTGGAAAGTAAGGAACTGATTTTAAATAATATATTTTGCTTGTGTGCTTTTAAAACACATTTTTCAAATGATGAGTACTAACTTCAGTGTATATATACAATAAGCTGTCATCTCTGAGTCAGAAGGTGTGGTTTAAACTGCAGTCAAGAAACTTGAGCTCCAAGCTGTGTGTGTAATAATGCTGCACCTTTCATGATGTTGTTCTCTGTAGGGCTTGAGTCTTGTTTATTTTCCGTTTCTCTGCAGTTCCTGTCCCCCACCATACCCTACCAGATACTGTCTGAAGAGGATAAAAATACTTGTGTCTTCAATAGTTCAATAGTTTTGTTTAATATCGGAGAAATGTTTCCAAGATACACCCTGAAATTCTTATTCTTTGCAGTAAAAATGTTAGAACCCCAAAGCCCCCTATCCCTCCCATGCTCTAGCAGCAGCAAAATAATGACCGTCCACCACCCTACCCACTTCCTCAAAAAAGTATCAGCACCCTCCACCCAAAAAGCATGCAATAACAAAGCTCCCAAGAAAGACCCATGATCTGCTGTACAACAAAAACTAATAGTTCACCTGATAATTCGACATTCCACAGACTTTCTTCCTTCCCCCCCCCCCACCACCCCAATAAAGGGGAAACAGTGCGTCCCCTTTCGCAGTGAGAGGGGAGATGTAATAAAGCATCTCCCTGAAAGTCTATTGCAGCATCTGTTTTTCTCCCAAGTTCTCTGAATGGGGAATTGACAGCAAACTCTTCCCCACCACCAAAAGAGAGAGAGAGTAAGGGCACGATTGACTGAATACAGAACCCCAACAACTGATCCACTGCTCCTGATGTTCTGTTTTCTCCCACTGCGCTTCAGTTGGTGGCACTGGCATGGAATCAGCCCATCCACAGGGCTGTAAGGGCACGCTCCTCTCCTAGTCCCCTGGGAGTGGGTTTTACCACTGCAATGAGCTGAGGTCTGAGTGTAACTCCAGGTCAGGATCTTCAACAGAACCCTATCCACCCTGAAAAGGAAAAAGAGAGACATCAAAGGTAGAAATTAAGCTGTTGCTGATGAAGGAGGTGCCATTGTAACTCGACCTCCACCTACATAACCTCACAAACATTTATCCCTCTAGCAAAATACTGCCAAGGCCAATTATCTACTTTTTAAATATATTCATTGAGTGGATATGGGCTTCTCAGGCTGAGCTGTCATTTATTGTCCATCCACAGTTACCCTAGAGAATCTGATGCAGAGCTACTTTCTTGTACTGCAGCATTCGTTGAGATGTGGTTATGCCCAAAATGCTTTCAGGGAGAGAATTGTCCTTTCTCGTTGCTGGGGGAAGGTTTCCTCAGTTATGAGTATTATTCCATTATTACTTTGTGAAAAGTTTGTTTTGTTACCTCAGGGTACATGGATTGTTTATTAATCAACACTAGATAAAGAAATATTTCTCTCTGAAATGCTTCGACTCTTTCAAAGAATGTGTTTTAACTTTCATTTACTTTCTTTGTTGAAGCTATGTTATCAGTCAAATACTCTCCGATCAGCCACGTGACACCATTGTAGAGAATATCCAGAAGAGACTAACTGAAATCCAGGAGAGTACTATGAATGGCAGTATTCCTCAGAAATGCTTTGAAATTAACAAGGTAGGTTTCCTCTTAAGCTTTCTGATGAATGAATGTGGCTTGAAAGAGTATTAAACAATTCTGCACGGTTGGGATATTAGGATCCGACCATATGAAAACAACTGAGCTCACGAACGTCAAATGATTCTCTGTTTTTGATTTTAATAGAATATGATATCATGGGAAGGGCCTTTCCTTGTATGTTCTGACTGGAAAGGAACAAACCAACTCGATCTGGGTCCAGTTAGCGCTGTTATATTAGTATTGCTGAACACTTCCTCCCTCTTTTGATGGTAATAAAGCTGCAAGTGCAGTGTAGCAGCTATTTCTTTTAAGTGTTTCTCATCACATAGTTGTTATGTAATCAAAGGTATGGACATGATAGGTGGAGCAAGGTAAAGTGTATCTTGTCCAGTATATTTCAGAGACATCAACTGCTTCTCAGCAGTGTTTCAAAGCTTATCAGGTATTTAAGGATCTTAAATATTTTAGATAGTGACCTCAAAAATAAAATCAGGATGTGTTCATTTAAGTTCACAGTTTGAGTTTAAAAGGGCATGTTTCAATACTGTATGACTACCTTTAAAGGGCATGTTTCAATACTGTATGACTACCTTTCCTTTTCCTTTGCCATCATCCTAGAATGTTGTTCTTATCTGACATATCAGCTCAAAGTTAGCTTGTTCAGACGTAACTTCACCATGTTTCATCAAAGGTTGTCCTTATCAATACTTCTAACAGAGTGATTGGCAGGCATTGAATCAATTGTTTACAACGTGCCAATTATCATAATGTTGATTTTAACAAATGAGTAAATAATTCCTCACTGAATGAAGACTGGACTGTTATTTCATTTTTGAGAGCTTCATAAAATGCTGATGACAATTTTGTATATTATTTAGGCCATCATAGGACCTTTAGTTCTTGTTTGTAGAAATGTTTGTTTTGGCTAACTCTTGCTCTCAAGATAGCATTTTCAGTATAAGTTTGTTTGGAGTAGTCACCATTCAGATGAGGAACACACTCACATTGTAAATTAAGTTCAAGGATGCTTACTTTTGTGGAAAAAGGCACTATTGATAAAATTTTTGAAAATCATAATTATTTTGTCAGCATTTCTATAATGATTTGTCTTGAAATAAAACAACTGAGGGCCTCCGTTGGTCAGGGTTGACAATGGATATTGCATCCGAGCTGTCTAGATACACAAGCCTGGGATATGTAGAGCAAGCTGTTGCCCATGTAGCAAGCTCCCCCTCTCTCTACGCAACTGATGACCCCCAAATAAATGGCAGAAACTAATGCAATTTGGTACCAGAAGCATCGCAAGAGTTGCCAGTCAACGTTGAACTCAATGTAGGAATGCCTTAGAGACTCCAAATCTGGACTTTTCCCTTGGGGTTTACTCCCAAAGCCTTCCCCATGAGTGGAAGGCAGCAGAGGTTTGAGATCAGAGTTTTCCTTCTCCTAGATGAGCTGCTGATGAGCCCTATTCGTCTGAAGCAACTGGTTTTAAGGCTCTGGTAGCCTGCCTGTGCCCCTGCTGTGTCAGTAGAAATGGTTCCGCTGGGCTTGGGAGCTAAGCCACAGGTGGACTTGGTTCTCAGGGGCTTTTTGAGGTACACACCATTGGGAGCATTTAATCAGTAGTGGGAGCTTGTCCCCATTACCACCCTTGGTTATAACAAACTTAAGGAACCAATAAAGCAACTACATACTTCAATATTTGTATAAATCCATATTGTTAAATTTATAACTTGTACTTCAAATTTCAGCTTGGGATTCCAGCTTCAAAGAAATACCTGAATTAAATATCACTGGCTTATGTTGTGAAATTTGTTGCTTTGTGGCAGCAGTACATTGCAATACATAATAAAAAGCTATAAATTACAATACATATATGTAAAAAAACAATTAAGTGAAATAAGCAATGCAAAAAGAGAGCAAAACAAGTAGTGAAGTACGTTTGTATGATTCATGGATTGATTGTCCATTCAGAAATCTGATGGCAGAGAGGAGAAGGCTGTTCCTGAAATGTCGAGTGTGTCTTCAGGCTCCCGTAGCCCCTTGACGGGACCAACCCTGAGTGATGAGGGTCCTTTTTGAGGTATCGCCTTTTGGAGATATCCTCGATGCTGGGGAGGCTAGGGCCCAGGATGGAGCTGGTTGAGTTTATAACTTTCTGCAGCCTTTCCGACCCTTTGCAGTGGCCTCTCCATGCTAAATGGTGGTGCAACGTATTAGAATCCTCTCCAAAAGAAATTTACAAGAGTCTTTGGTGACATACCAGTCTCCTCAAACACCTAATGAAATTTACTGCTGTCATGCCTTCTTTGTAATTGCATCAATATGTCCGGCCCAGGTTAGATCTTTAGAGATGTTACACCCAGAAACTTGGAAACTGCTCACCCTTTCGCTCAATGAGGACTGGTGTGTGTTCTCTTGACTTCCCCTTCGTGAAGTACACAATCAATTCCTTGGTCTTACTGATGTTGAGCACAATGTTGTTATTGTGACACCACTTCATCACCATCTGAAATTCTCCCACAATAGCTGTGTCATTGTCAAACCTGTAGATGTGTTTAAGCTGTACAGTTGTGGATGTAGAGAGAGTAGATCAATGTGGGCATCCGTGAGGTGTGCCAGTATTGATTGTCAGCAAGGAGAAGATATTATTTCTGATCTGCACTGACCGTGGCCTCCTGGTGAGGAAGTCAAGGATCCAGTTCTAGATGGAGGTACAGAGGCCCAGGTTTTGGAGCTTGCTGATTAGAACTGAAGGTATGATGGTGTGGAACACTGAGATGTAATCAATAAACTGCAGACTGACATAGGTATTGCTATTGTCGAGGTGATCCAAGGCCGACGGAACCAGTGGGATTGCATCTGCTGTAGACCTGTTGTAGTGATAGGCAAGTTATGGTAGGTACAGGTCTAGGCCCTTAGGCAGGAGTTGATTTGGGCCATAACCAACCTCTCAAAGCACTCCATCTCAGTAGATGCAAATGGGTGATGGTCATTGAGGCAGCTCACCCTGTTCTTGGGCACTGATATGATTGTTGTCCATTTTGAAGCAGGTGGGAACCTCCAACTGCAGCATTGAGCGTTTGAAGATGTCCTTGAACACTCCTGCCAATTGGTTGGCACAGGTTTTCAATGCCCTACCAGGTACACCATCAGGGTTTGCTGCCTTGAGAGGTCACACCTTTGAGACAGAAAATACAGCTTCACGGATTTACATAAGTATAGTGTCATTCAAAGCCTACGTAAAAAGCATTGTTCATCTGCGAGTGAAACATTACTTCCATTCATGATGTTAGGTTACACTTTGTTGGACATAATGGCCTGCAAACCCTGATAGAGCTGACATGCATCCGATTCTCTTAACCTCAATTGAATTGTTTTTTTGCCCTTAAATGGCCTTCCATAGGTTGTACCTGGACGACTTGTGCAGTTCTGGATAAGCTGTCTTGAATGCCACAGCTCTAGCCTGCAGCAGACTACTTATCTCCTAGGTTATTCACAGCTTTTGGTTTGTATATGTCAATGTGCTCTCGAATGCACACACTCATCCACACAGGTCTTGATGAAGTTGGTGATGACTGTGGTGTATTCATTTAGAGTCAGAGATAAGTACCTGAATATTGTGCAGTCCTCCGACTCAAAGCAGTCCTGTAAGCACTTCTCTACCTCTCTTGACCATGCCACCTTGATCCTCACCACTGGTGCTGCAGTCTGTCATCTCTGCCTATACGCCAGGAGTAGAAGTGCAGCGAGGTGACTGGACTTTCTGAAGTGTGGGCGTGGGATGGCATGGTCGGCATTTCTGATGATATAATAGAGGTCAAGTGGTTGCACAGCTGATAATGTTTATGGTAGTTGTTCAGATACTTCAAGCTAGCCTTGTTGAAATCCCCTGCAATGATAAGAGTGTGCAGTTTCGTGTCTGTTAATCACGGTGCTCAGCTCCAGTGCCTGTCAGATGTTGGCTGCCAAGGTTGTGGTGGAAAACCCCCACAGCAGATAAAATAGACTCGTTTGACTCCTAGATGTTTTAGGTCGGGTGAGCAGGATTTAGACAGAACTGCAATGTCTATGCACCATGATGACTTAATCATAAAGGATACTCATCTCTTCTACCTTTCAAAGGCTGCACTCTCCTGTCTTTGCAGAGAATGGTGAAGCCATTGGGCTGAAGTGCTGCATCTGAAATGCTGGGGGTGAGCTATGTTTCCATGAAGCAAAGTATACAGCAGTCCCTGATATCTACGATCAAACCTTAAAGCTTGTTCCTCTATCCATTACGATCATAACTGATGAGATCGTTGCCATGGCTTCAGCTTCAACCCCTTATTTCTTGATTCTCTTAATGTTCAGAAATCTGTCAATCTCTCAATGAACATGTATGTGACGGAGCTTGAACAACGTGTTGAAGTTGAGAATTCCATAGGTTCCTTGCTTTGGAAATTAAGAAAATTATCTTCATCTCAGTCCTAAATAACCTACCCCTTATTCTCAAGCTATGTCCCCTGTCCCAGGACATCTTGTGAAGAAGTCCTCCTGTATTCAGTAGTTGACAGAGTCATTGATTCAGCCTTGGTAAAAATAAAATATAATCCTTCTAAAGTTCTTCAACAAGTCATCTTTTATTATGAAGTTGGTGAGACTGACTGGAGTGAGAGTTGCTTCTGTGTACCAGTGTCCTAACTTCTCGGTCACCTGATGGATCAATCATTAGGTTCCTGCAGATGTAATGATATCTTTTTATGTGTTTCTAGTTCTCTTGTATGTGTTTTGATATCTTAAAGTATTTCTGGTCAGTCCGTAGCTCTGCTCATGGTGCTTTGTGTCAAGTGAAAACTATTTGTAGTTTGGCTACACCACTAAAGCAATACTAACATTGATTCTGCTGAAAGTCTGCAAATGTACAAGTCTGCAACGGCAATCTATGATTAACAGACTGTGGTTTAAATTATTGAGTTGATGGGGAGAGTTCATCGGAAGATGGGCAACACTTACACAGAGTCTGCAGGGAGGTTAAATATAGTTTGTTTTTAATAAAATAGCTTCAGCTGTGATTTTAGAATAAAAACTTGTGGAACTAGTGTTTTGTAGCTTGCTGACAGCGATTTCACACAGATGTTACTCATCAGGTATCTCATACAGCCTGAACTTAAAAGCAGCGGACAGTACACCCTTGGGAAGAAAGAGCTAATACTTAACTCCCCTACAGTATTTCTTGTCTTCACCTTCATCCTTCTGAATGTACATCATCCATATTTATAAATAAATAAATTGATGTCAGCTGAAGTGCAAAGTAATTTTTGTATGGAAAATTCTGTCCCAACAGCACCGACTGCCATTTAGATCAAGTAGGTAGGCCTGGGCAACTGAAAGCACAGCCATCAACAGACCAAAGGCCATAATTCAGAAGAAAAGTTTGGACTGGTGAGGCATAAATAGGGATGGGTTTGACAGCAATAGAGGAAGTTAATAAAGGCCAGCTCTAATTGTGGACTGGAAAGGTTTGTGAGGTAGTGTAGAGTTGACAGGGAGTTGGGTATCAGTACCCTCTGTATAGAATCTAACTTTACATTTATAGATTATGTTGCTAAGCAACAGAATCTGGATATAGAGGGCACCATGGATAAATCCTTGGGGGTTGATGGTCTATGTGGAGAAGAGTATTTGTTGCTGAAAGACAATGGTAAGAAGATTTGCATCAGTGGAGTACAGAAGGAGTACTGACCTAAATTGAATTCTAATAAGTGATTTTTTTAATTGTCCTACGTATAATCGGCTTCTATCATCGATCATAAACATGAGAGAGATTCTGCAGATGCTCCAAATCCAGAGCAGCACAGTCAAAATGTTGGAGAACTCAGCAAGTCAGGCAGCATCTATGGAAAGGAACAAACAGTTGATGTCTCTTCATAAGGGCCTGTCGCTGATTGTGCATAGGTGAAGCTGAGGGGAAGATTTCCAGAGAGCCAGTTCTAAACCTTGTTTTTAAATTACATAATATTAGAAAAGGTTAGCAATGCCAGTATTCAGTGCCTCACCTGAATAAGAATGTAAGTTTCCTTGAATACTGTTAAGTGTGCAGCTCAATTCAAAGTTAATTAGAAAAGCAGGAAAAGATAAGTTTACTCCATCTGGCATTATCAAAGCACATAAGATGAGAGAATGGGTAACTGAAGTGCAATTTTGGATTTTATATATTTGGCGTGGACATACTACTTTCTCCTTTTCATAAACATTATTATTTGAATCATTTAAAATTGTTATTTTTACTTGTGTTTTCTTTACTACCTTAGGCTTTGACCAAGGATCCCCAGGATTACCCGGATAAAAAAAGCCTGCCTCATGTCCATGTTGCCATGTGGATAAATTCCCAGGGTGGACGCAGAGTTAAAGCTGGGGACACAGTATCTTACATCATTTGTCAAGTAAGAAATGGAGAGACCATCAACCAAGTTATTCTTTACCAATACAGGTTGAAGCCGATGTTAGCCCAGGTGATGAATGCTAACGATGTATTTCCTTAGGACGGCTCAAATCTCAGTGCCAGCCAGCGAGCCTATGCACCTGAGCAACTGCAGAAGCAGGAAAACCTGACCGTTGACACACAATACTACCTCTCCCAGCAAGTGCACCCGGTTGTGGCTCGAATCTGTGAACCCATTGATGGGATAGACTCTACACTGATTGCTACCTTGTTAGGTAAGGTAATGGTCAGATAATAGCTAGTGGCATTGCTTTTCCAATTGTAAGGTACTGTGCCTTGACCATAATCATTTAGTTTTACTCTGATTAGAAACTGGGTCAGTTCTTATTGGAAATGCTAGAAGTTTAACATGGAAATTGTGACATTTAGCTTACAAAAACGCAGAGAAGTTAAGCAAAAATATTGTTTCAGTTTTCATGAAAGAAGAATTTAAAAACTTGTATATGGAGAAGATCATATCTGATTGAATGAGAAGTTAATAGAAAATAGCATAGGTAAAGAAAAAATAAACTTTGAAATTAATGGGATCGAAAGCAATTAAGTCTCCAGGACCTGATGAACTGCATTCTAAGGTCTTAAAAGAAATGGTAATAGAGATGTTTGATCTGAGAGTAATCCCCACAATAGGAATACGTCAAATTCATCCCAGAATTTAAGGGAAGAAGAGGGAAAACAGTTAACTTTTGTATTGGAAGGGAAAATGCACTAACCTGCAATGATAGTAGGATACAGTACTTGGAGAGTTCTTTTTGGACCGTAGAATTGGAATGGGAAATCATGTTCTACAAATTACAAATTTGCTGGAGCATTTTGCAATTGTGACTCTAACAATAACTAAGGGAGAACCAGTTGATGAGGTTTATTTGGAGAGTCTCAGCCTGACGGGCCAACTGTTTGTTTCCCTCCATTGATGCTGTCTAACCTGCTGACTTTCAGTTAAGATGGTGCCGAGCTGCAACGTCTGTTGAGATCATTGCTTAGACTGAGTTGTTTTTAGATTCATAGGGATGGTTTTGAGGGCAGTGCAGGGAGTTGGGGGTAGAGGCTAGGGTTTTGGGATGAGGATGAGGGGAATTAGAGGTCGAGGGAGTAAATGAAGAGTCAGAGGGAAGTTGTCAGAGCGCTCTGCGGCAGGCCGGTCATCCATGTTGATAGGTCCCCCTAGGTCAGTGAGTCCTGAGCCCGGATGTCCTAGTGAGCAGGAGGTGTGAGGGTTGGTAGACACCAACATTCCCATCCTCCACTGCAGGAGTCAGCGACTTTTGGGTTAGAGGTCTATGCGAATCCGATCTAAAGGCCTGGAGTTCAAAGTCCATGATGGCGATCCTGAGATTGATACTGGAGGGAGAAGAGACCAAAGTCAGAAATCTAGAATTTGAGGCCTGAGCATTGAAGACCAAACTTGACAACTATGGAATCCCCTGGGTCCCCTGATGCCTGAGAGTCAGAGCCAGGGACTCCAGAGGCTGGAGGTCTGTCTATGTGAGTGAGTGGGTGTTTGGGAGGAAGCAAAGGGGCTGCTTTTGTTTTGTTGCTTTTGTTGTTCCCATGAACATTTTGGGCATGTTATATTGGTGTAGTGTGTGTGGTGACTGCTGTGGGCTGTTCCTGGCATATCATTAAGTTGTATGAGTTATTGATGCAAACGTTGCATTTATATGTTTCATTGTACGTGTGATAAATTAATCTGAGTATCGGACACGCGTGACATCTTATCTGCAATAATATGTTCAGTTCTGGTGTCACTGCTTGGAAGGAGACACATAAGGCAGTGAGTATTTTAATGACACAGAAGACTGAGATGTTGGGGATGATATTGTATCAAGAGGAGAAGTTAATCTGACTGGCCCTTTACTCTGGAGCTTTGAAGAGAGAATATGTACGTGAAAATTTTTGATGTGGCTTGATAGAGTAGGTGCATAAGTGACAGGCTGTTCAAGACTCAGATCACTAGTTAAGAAGCAAGGGCTCCAGAACACTACAAGGTAGCCAGGAAGAAACTTGAGAATGGATTGAAGAGAGCTAGGAGACAAAAGAAGGCCTTTGCAAGTAAGTTAAAGGAAAACCTTGAGGTGTTCTGCACATATGGGGAAAAAGCAGGAGGATGATTAAAGTGAGGGTTGGACCAATCAGGGAGAAAAGAGGAAACACGTGCCTAGTGTCGAAGTAGGTAGGAGAGATCCTTAAAGAATATTCAATATTTACCAGTGAGAGGGATCTTGATGATTGTGCAGACAGCGTATAACAGACTGATTTGTACTGTTCCAGTATTCAACATAAGAGGAGCTGCTGGAACTTCTGAAAAACTTGAGGATAGTTGAGCCCCAAGGTTGGATGGGATATATCCCAGGTTACTACGGAAAGCGAGGAGAGAAATCGCTGCAACTTTGTCAATGATCTGTGCATTCTCACTTGACATAGAAATAGTACCAGAAGATTAGAGGGTGGCAAATGTTATTCCTTTGTTCCAGAAAGGTAATAAAGATAATCCTGGGCATTATAGACCAATGAGACTTGCGTCAGTGGAAGGCAAACTATTGGAGAGGATTCTTAGAGACAAAATTTATAGTCATTTGGAGAAGCATTGTCAGATCAGGGATTGTCAGTTTGGCTTTGCAGGGCGGGCCATATCTCACGAGCTTGATTTGAATTATTTGAGGAAGTGATAGAACAAATTGATAAAGGTAGAGCAGTGGATGTGGTATTTTATTCAGATGTTTGACAGGGTTCAAAGTAAATTTATTACCGAAGTACGTATATGTCACTATATACCACCTTGAAATTTATTTTCATGCAGGCATTTACAGGAAAATAAAGAAACAAAATAGAGTTTATTAAAAGCTATAAACTACAAAGCCTGGCAAACAACCAATGTGCAAAAGAAAATAAATCATTCAAATATTTAAAAAGTAAATAATACTGTGAGCATGAGTTCTAGAGAACTTGTAAGTCGTCTAATTGGTTGTGGAGTCAGTTGAGCATTGAGGTGAGTGACATTATCTTTGCTGTTTCAGGAATCTGGTGGTTGTAGAGCAAAAACTGTTCCTGGACCTGGTGGTGTGGGACTTAGGGCACCTATACCTCCTGACCCATGGTCATTGAGAAGTAGTTGCATGGGGGTAGTTGATGATGGATGTTGCTTTCTTCTGCTTATAAATGTGCTCAGAGATGGAGCGGGCTTTGTCTGTGATAGACTGGGCTGTATCCACCAATTTTTGTAGAGTTTTATAATCCTGTGTATTGGTATTTCCATACCAGGCCTGCTCTCTGTTGCTCCCCATGGTCAGCTCATTCAGAAAGCCAGGAGGCATGGTATTCAGGGAAACTTGGCTGCTTGGATTCAGAATTGGCTTGCACGAAGAAGGTGGAGGGTGGTAGTAGATAGAACATGTTCTGCCTGGAGGTCCATGAGTGAAAGTGTTCTGCAGGCCTCTGTTCTGGGACTCTTTGTGATTTTTATAAATGACAAGATTTTTACAAATTTTCATAAATGATGAGAAAATGGGGTGGGGAGTTAGTAAGTTTGTGGATGAACTGCAAGATAGTGGTGTGGATGGTGTAGAAGGGTGGCAATGAGACATTGATGACAACAGAGCTGGGCTGAGAAGTGGCAGATAGAGTTCAATCCGGAAAAATGTCAAGTGATGCACTTTGGAAGGTCAAACCTGAGGGTAGAGTACAGAGTTCATTGCAGGATTCTTAGCAGTGTGAATGAACAGTGGGATTATGGGGTCTCCATCAATAGATCCCTCAGAGTTGTTCCACAAGTTGAAAGGATGTTTAAGAAGGCAAATGGTGTTTTGGCCTTTAGTGGTTGGGCGATTGAGTTCAAGGGCTGCAAGGTGATGTTGCAGCTCTATAAAACGCTGGTTAGACCACACTTGGAGTATTGTGTTCAGTCCAGGTCCCCTCATTGTAGGAAGGGTGTGGAAGTTTTAGTGAGGGTGCAGAGAAGATTTACCAAAATTGCAGGGCATGTCATAAGAGGGAAGGATGAGCAAACTAGGCTTTTCTCTTTGGAGTGAAGGAAGATGAGAAATGACTTGATAGAGCTGTATAAGAGAGAAAGATAGAGTGGATAGCCAGAGACTTTATCCTAGAGCAGAAATGGTTAATACAAGGGGGCATGTGTTAAGGCGATTAGAGAAAATTATAGGGAGGAGAAATCAAAGGTTTTTTTTAAACACGGAAAGTGGTGGGTGTGTGGAACTCACTGCTAGGGGTAGTGGTAGTGGAAGATACATTTGAGGCATTTAAGATGCTCTCTGATAGGCACATTAGATCCTTGATATATACACTTTCCATGGTGCCATCAAAGCTCCACGAGGGATTGGAGGCACTTCCGTGCTGCCTGCTGTCATCTTCAAAGGTTTTGCCGTTACAAATTTTGCAGTGAGGGGCATTCTGAGCAGTAGCTGCGCAGCATGGTTTGAAGTCTCCAATGCACAGGATAGTGGGAGGCTGCAGAGGGCTTTAGATTCAGCCAGTTCCGTCATGGGCACAACCCTTCTTACCATCATTAAAAACCCTCTCACCTGGCTCATCCTCGGCATTGCTACCATCGGGCAGGAGGTACAGGAACCTGAAAACCCACACTCATTGTTTTAGCAACAGCTTCTTCCCTTCTATCATCAAATTTCTGAATGGCCCATAAGCCTATGTACACTAGCTCACTATTTTGCTCACTTTTTACTCATTTTTTAATATATTATTGTAACATTCTGTATTTTATATACTGCACTGTACTGCTGTGGAAAGCAATATATTTCACCACATATGTCAGTGATAAACCTGCTTCTGATTTTGAGATGTCACAATAAGTGCCTGTGACCCTTGTGAATAGAATTATAGAATAGAAAAATTATTGTTGCAAAATGCATTGCCTCAGCTTTGATTTTTCAATGGGGAAGATTTAATAGTTCAATGGACAGCAAATTACTCATTGCATTGAGACAATGCACTGACCTCCATATACAGCTTGGGTTTGCGCCATAGTAACATAGCGGTCATTAGCAAAGCTATTGCATCTCTGGGCGTTGGAGTTCAGAGTTCAATTGCAATGCCATCTGTGCAGTTTGTACGTCCTCACCATGAATGTGTGGTTTTCCTCTGGGTGCTCCGATCCTCAGTCCAAACACCTACCAGTTGGTAGGCTAATTGGTCATTGTACATTGTTCTGTGATTAGGCTATGGTTAAATATGTTTATTGCCAGGCAATAGGGCTTGTTGGTCTGGAAGGGCCCATTCTGCGCTATATGTCTGAATTTAATAAAAATAAATTTATCTGAGAATAACATAATTGAATGCCATGCAAGTTGATGACATCATGATGCTGGGAAATTAGTAACTATGATAAAATATTTCATGGGTGGAATTGCCTGATGCAATTTAGGGATGGGTAGCTCTTCCACCAGGAGCCAGAGCCAATGTGTTAAGTGTTGGCAAAATGGACTTTGTTCTTACTTTGCATGTGCTAAACAGGCACCATACAGTATATTCAACGTCAGTGTCAAAAATGGTTTACAGGATGCCAGGCAAATGGGTACTCCTGAGCCTTGTGTATATTGCCACAAGTTCTTATTGAAACCTATTGAGTTCATGGGATCATTGTTTCATTGCCTTATGAGGAGAGGAAAAGCAGAGTGGGCTAATACCGTACAGAACTTTGAAGAGTGAGAAGCGATCTCATTGAAGTGTATAAAATCCTTATGGGACATGACAGGTTATAATATGGGTGATGTTTTCCCTATGTAATGTTCCAGGCACAAAGTTCAGAGTATCAAAGACTGCTCATGTCTGCAGTGGAAAGGAAATGAATCTTTGCACATGTCTACCCCAATGGAGAACTCCTCCAGGTAGACTTTAGTGTGAAACTAAACATGTAGTTAACTGACTAAAAGGAATGATCTCATTCACTGAAGATACTCAAGACAGAAATGGTTAGATTTTAAAATTTGAAGGAAATAAAGATGCATAGTATGAGGATAAGGAGGTGGTGCTGAGATTAAAGAAAATCAGCTAGTTCTGTGCCAAGTCTGTGTGGAGCAGTTTTTTCAATACCATGCTCTGTTCTTTATTGGTAGCCCTGCAGGTTATTTTCTCTCAGCTGCTTGTTCAATTCCCTTTTGAAAGCCTTGATTAACTCTAATTCTAACTCTCTCTGCAGGTAGTAGTTTTCAGATCAAACCACTCTGCTTTTCAAATTTTTTTCCCTACACACCCTTTTGCATTTTGACACTTTAACTCTTTGCCTTGGTCTTTAAACGTCACTAACAATCAACAGAAGCACACCTTAAGGATGCGTGCTTAGCCCACTGCTCTACTTTCTCCACTCATGATTGTGGCTGGGCACAGCTCAGGCGCCATCTATAAATTTGCTGAAGACACCACTGTTGGCGGAATCTCAGATAGTGACAGGGAGGTGTACAAGAGCAGGATAGATCAGCTGGTTGAATGGTGTCACAACAACCACCTTGCATTCAGTGTCAGTGAGACCAAGGAATTGATTGTGGTTTTCAGGAAGGGGAAGTTGAGAGAACACCGCCAGTTCTCATTGAGGGTCAGCAGTGGGAAGGTAAGCAGCTTCCAGGTTGCTGGATGTCAGAACATTGATGCAATCACGAAGCAGGCACACCAACAACCATACCTTCATTAGAAGCTGACGGAGATTTGGTAGTTCACCGTGATAGCATGGCAGTTAGTACAATGCTGTTACAGCTTGGGGTGTTCCGGAGCTCAGAGTTCAATTCCGCTGCCATTTTGTAAGTTGACTGTGTGCATCCTCCCTGTGGAATGCATGAGTTTTGTCCAGGTCCTCTGGTTTCCTCTCATAGTCCAAAGACTAACCAAGTCGGTTAAATTGGTCATTGTAAATTGTCCAGTGGTTAGGTTAGGGTTTGTTGGGGGTTGCTGGGTCGGCGGGACTCAAAGGGCCAGAAGGGCCAACTCACTAAATAAATAAATAAAAACTCAGGCAAATTTCTTACAGATGTACCACAAGGTGCTACATCTGACTGGTTGCCCACTGCCTGATAACGAAGGCTCCAATTGCCAGGATCATCAGAGGCTTCAAGAGTTGTAGACTCTGCCAGCTCCATCATGAGCAGAAACCCCTCCACATCAAGGACATCTTCAAAAGGCAGACCCTCATGAAGCTGGCATCCGCTATTAACGACTCTCACCATCTGTGACTTGACCAATGGGGAGGAGGTACAGGAGCCTGAAGATGTACACTCAACATTTTACGAACAGCTTCCTCTCCGTGATTAGATTTCTCAACTGCCATGAACGCTTCTTCACTATTCTTCTTGCACTATTTTATTTTTCATTACCTTATAGTAATCTTCAATGTCTTACACTATCCTGCTGCCACAACAAATTTCATGGCATATCTCAGTGATAATAAACCTGATTCTGATTCACTGTTTCTAATGACTGTACCTTCAGGGCTCTAAAAGTTGGTGCCATCAGAGAGTAGAAAAAGAAGTTGATCTAATCTCAGATGTAAAGATGAGATTAGATCTTGTATTTTCAAACTTCCTGGACAAGTGAGGCCCTGCTATGATCCCTGACCTTCTCTGAGCTGACCTAGGCCAACAGGGTTAGTGGCATTGCAGTTGCACATTTTGTATCCTGTGGCTGGAGAACTACACAGGAAATCAATTTGGCTTGTATTCTTAGAAGCTGCTTATTAGTCCCTGCGTTTTTCCATGTAAATTTTACCAGACGGCAGGATCAAGTAATGGATGTGCTGCCAAAATTCAAGTGGCAGCCAAAGTTGCAATGTAGAGATCAGATCAGATGTGCAGTCCATGCCCACATTCATAATGATTTCTCTTTAGTTTCACTTCAGTTTCAAATCTTCCCTTGACAGATTGGTTGTGAGTAGCAACAACCTGGTAATGAGTTGTTGCTGTTGGCTAATTTTCTTTGTGATGGTTTAATTTGTAAGTTGAGCTCTGTTTCTTTGCAATTATCCCTCTTGCTGTTTTATTCCTTCTTTCATTCCTCCTGGTACCCTTCACCTAGAGCTGCCACGTTTATCTTTGGGAATAATATAAAAATTGTCAGTTTGATTGTGCTATTATTACTGCTGTTCCCTGGAGTGATCTGACCCAGAAGCTTTGTTTAATATTCAAAACTGGGAAGGAGACTGTTTTTAATTGATCTGATTATGCATGTTGAGTCACTGATTTGATGGTGTGCCCCCTTGAAGAGTGTTTAAAAATGTTGCCTAAATTTGTGTGTAGTATGAATCTGTACTTTGATAATGTTATCTTTTAGAAGATGTTTCTTGTCCATATACTTGAAAGAAAGAACAAACTTGCATGTGTGGAGGAATTTCAAGGCCCAGGGAAATATTCCAAGTCAGCTGCAAAGACTAAAAACAGAATACATCAAACATGACCTGCCGTAATCTAAACTGAATATAATTTACCACATTCTGGAGAGTTATTGCACAAAAACTTCCAAAATAAATTCCAAGCTGAACTTCATTCAGTGTGATGAGTGTTGGATCGCTTATTGAGGACTTGGTGTCCGTGAACTTGACGTCCCTTAACTAGATAGCTGCTTGTTTGCTGGGATTGGAATTTTCATTGCAAGTGAACAATTCCATTTTCTCCCACCCCAAGTCTCTGTCTAAGCTTAAACCAGTATATTTAACCTTGAATCACCCTTCCAACCCTGTTTATCATTGTTTATGAAATTTGTCTACTTCCTTTTTCATTGTATCATTCAGAGCCTTCCCTGTGTGTTGTTGAACCCTTCATTAATTTTGTTATCGCCGGGTTCCTCGACGATTTCTGTGCTTTCTTGGCCACTTCCAATGTCTGTGAATTCGAGCTCCAAAACTTTACTGTCCATGTCCTAAACTGTGGGAGGCCCTGGTCTCTCATTCAAAGTACAAAACAAAGTACATTTATTATCAAAATATCTACACTATACGCAGCCTTGAGATTTGTCTCCTTGTCGGCAGCCATGAAATAAAGAAACTTGATAGAACCCAGACAATTAAAAACCCAATGAGCAGTAAATGAAAAACATTGTGCAAACAATAAAAGTAAGCAACTAACATTCATAACTGAAGTTCATGGAAGTTAGTTCACAGCCACAAAGCCAGTCATCACTTCAGCTGGCCTCAGTTCAGTGCAGAGTCCAGAGAAGCTTGCAGAGCAGTGAGCTGAAGCAGCCCGGAACTTGCCTCGGGTCCCAGCATCCTGATTTTTTCAATCTGTTCCAACACTTAAATTGTCCAAACCTTGGGATGTTTCTCACTCTTGGACCCAGGCTCTGCCATTTTGATACTCTTTCAGGCCAACGCCTGCTGCTTCAATTCAGCCTAGCACTTAAATCATTCAAACCTTGGGTCCTTCCTTGCTCTCAACCTGGCTGCGGGTCCTGCCCCCTCGACTCTGTTTCACTTCAGTTTTGCCACATTGAATCGTCCTCAAATGCTAGCAAGTCTTTATTGGCACCGTTTTAAAATTCTCCTCCTGTGTCTATGAATTTGTCCCTTGTTTTGTAGGCAAATATTTCAGCACTCCCCTAAGATCCAAGTACCTCTGTTGCTTTTGTGTCATCCAAACTTATTAATATTATGTTGCATAAAAGTTGTTTGAATTGTGTATAAGTGAGACCATGAGGCTATATGGAATCAACATTGAAGCAGAGTTGTGGCCTGGGGCAGGTCAACCAGGCTGAAGGGTAAACTGCACTTTCCACTGATCAACCTTGCTTCCTGTTTATACGTTTTGATTAGCACACCTCTACTTGCTGGGGTAGTGACATAAAATGAACTTAACTCTCACTCAAGGCTCTCCTGCAGATGGAATCATCTCAACATTTGATTTGCCATGCCTCCTTTGAATCTGGGATATTTCTAATAAGTTAAATCTTATGAACCTAAACACAAGTGTAACCTTATTAGCCATTCATGATGGGATAACCTTTTTACGCCAGCAATTAAGCTGGTGCATCTCTTCTGGGCTGATTCCAATGATAGCCCATCCTAACTTAAATAAGGGGACAAAAATTGTACAAAGTTCAAAATATATTATCAAAGTACACATGGCTTTTCAAAGTAGCTTTTAGTTGAGCCCACTAGGAGAAAGGCAATTATGGATTGGGTGCAGTGCAGTGAATCAGATTTGATTAGGGAGCTTAAGGTAAAAGAACTTTGAGGAGGCAGTAATCATAATATGATAGAATTAAACCTGCAGTTTGAGAGGGAGAAGATAAAGTCGGATGTATCAATATTGAAGTGGAATAAAGGAAGTTACAGAGCCACAAGAGATGGGCTGGCCAAAGCTTGATTGGAAGGGGTCACTAGCAGGGATAATTGCAGAACAGCAATGGCTGGAGTTTCTAGGGGTAATTTGGAAGACACAAGATAGATACATCTCAAAGATGAAGTATACTAAAGGGAGAATGATGCAATTGTCAAGGGAACTGAAATCAGCACAAAAGGAAAAGAGAGGGTGTATAACATAGCAAAAATTAGTGGGAAGCTTTTAAAAACCAACAAGGCAACTAAAAAAACCATTAAGAGTGAAAGGATGAAATATGAAGGTAAGCTAGCCAATAATATAAAAGCGGATACCAAGCATTTATTTCAGATATATAAAGAGCAAAAGAGAGGCAAGAGTGGATATTGGACCAGTGGAAAATTACGTTGGAGAGGTAGTAATGGGGAACAAAGATGTCGGGCAAAGTTATTAAGTATTTTACATCAGTCTTCACTGTGGAAGATACTAGCAGTATGCCAGAAATTAAGTGTCAAGGGACAGAAGTGAGTGTAGTTGCTGTTACTAAGGAGAAGTTGCTTGGAAAGCTGAAAGATCTGAAGGTAAATGGGTCACCTGGATCAGATTAGCATAGACATAGGATGTTAAATGGCCTGTTCCCTTGCTGTGTTGTTCGAGCTTTAATCTGCCAGTCATTTCACACAAAATAAATAATAATCTGTAAGTGATGAGTAGAATATCACGGTTACCATATTTGTTTAGTTCCACCCTCCCTTCTCCATTCTTGTGACAGGAAAATTAAGAAAAAGAAACTTTTAATTTATTGACTGACTTCTCCTTAATGAAATCAGCTTCTATGTTCCAGTGGTGCTCTAAGTTCAACAAGGGTGCTTTTCAGCTGACAAGGCAATTTCTTTGACAAGTACCATTTTTAGATTGTTCTTATCTTGCAAAAGGGGTTTATTGGCTTTTGCCTGTATATATGCAAGTTTACAATTGCTGCAAAATGGATCTTAAATAACATGTTTGTATTTCCTTTGCTATCATGCTGTTAGGGAGATGATATTTGCAGCATCGAGGAATAGTGATGAGGAAATGTGTAACTAACTACAAATAAAATGTTGATCTTAACAAAGATGGACCTTGGTTCATAACTGAATATAGCTTGTCCCAAAGAGCAATTGACAGCATCAGATTAAAAAGGTTATACTTCTCTTTTAACTTTAAATGCTGTATTTTTGGCAGAAACTGCAATTTCAGTCTTCTTCCCTCTTTACAGTCCTTTTCTGTAGTGCCTGTTGATATTATAATGCTCATTCATGATGCACTTGGAGAGATGCGTTTGCTGTCAATTGTCATTTTTCATGCCTTTGTATTCCTTCCACTGTCAGATGCAATGCAAAGCTTGCAAAGATTCAAACCCATGCCATTCTTAATGAACGGACACATTAAGACGTAATGTTCTCTGGTAATGGTAAGATGGCAGCAGGGTTAGTCATAATGGCCTCTCTGGATTCAACAAATGGTGCAAATGTTTGTCTTAAATGTTTGTCTTGTGATCGCAAGACCCTGCTGAATGTTAGTAATAAGGAATACTTTTAAGTCTCGTTCTGTAGTTCATTGGCAAGATCAACGACAGAGGATTTTGGTAGCCTTGGGTTGTTGTGCGTCATGCCACACCATTGCCTGTTACAACCACCCAGGGGAAGAGGTACGAGGGACAGTATGGGAGAGAACTGAGGTGCAGTGAGCGTGCTGAACTCTGCAGTAGGTTGGGAGCTGGCCCCTGTGGTCCAGCTCTTCCATTAGCGCTGCTCTCCAGAGTTCGCTCCCTGGGAGACGATCTTGGATTGTCCTTGACTGCCGCTGAGATGAGGAACTGCTGTATGCTTGTTTTTGCAGAAACTTGGCTTCAGGACAGCATCCCATGCACCATCTATCTACAGACCATGCCACTCGGGGACTTGTACTAATATTATTTTGTTGACATTATTTGCTATTATAACTACATGTGCAGTGTCTGACTGTATATACTGTGTTTTGCACCTTGGGTCTCAGAGGAACGATGTTTCGTTTAGCTGTATACATGTGCATGGTTTTAAACTTGAATGTGGTCTTGTAGCATAACCAATTTTCTTCATGTGGTCTATTACCCTACCCAACATAAAATGCGAGGCAGTTTAAAGGTGGTCCATTTCTTTCCTGTTCCTACAGGAAATTACTTATTTGCCATGATATCCATCTTGACCCCACATCCAAGATCTCTCATGCCTCCTTCTGCTGCAGAAGGTGAATGTTGTGGCTGTATGGGCTACCTGTTACATTTGTGTCAGCGTAATGAAATATACGAGGGGTGATTGATAAGTTCGTGGCCTAAGGTAGAAGGAGTCTATTTTAGAAAACCTAGCACATTTATTTTTCAGCATAGTCCCCTCCTACATTTACACACTTAGTCCAGCGGTCGTGGAGCATACGGATCTTGGACCTCCAGAAAGTGTCCGCAGATGGGTGATTGATAAGTTTGTGGCCTAAGGTAGAAGGAGGTGAGTTGTTAACTTCAAGTTTTCTGCATAATCACTCGTGCATGTAATGAGAGCTGTATAACTCATCTCTTTCTACCTTAGGCCATAAACTTATCAATCACCCATCTGTGGACGCTTTCTGGAGGTCCAAGATCCGTATGCTCCACGACAGCTGAATTAAATGTGTAAATTGTAGGAGGGGACTATGTTGAAAAATAAATGTGTTAGGTTTTCTGAAACTGATTCCTTCTACCTTAGGCCACAAACTTATCAATCACCCCTTGTATGAATGTTCACAGGTCTAGAGGGAGACAGAACTTGGATTTGACTTACTGGATTAAAGAAAGGTTATTGAGCTTCAAGGATTTGAATCTTGAGTGATGAACTAATCCTGATCATCTCTGTGCAGCAACTGTTTTCTTTCTGTTTAATGCTGGTCTCTAGATGGCAGCATCTGAAGTCGACACTCTTTCGTTTAGGCCCAAACAGTCCGACTTTGTTGCAAATGATGGTTCCCGGAATGTTTTCAGAACAATTGTAGTCAAATTGCTTCTCTGATGCAAAAGATTTATTTAACTTTTCATTAATTTTCCAGATAGAAATTTGCCACTTGAATGTGTTTCTACCTTTCAATAGTTTTAGTCTCACAAGGGTTTTCTTAATGTTTTGTTACTGGGAGTGAATCAACTTTGCAGATTGCTGTAAATCACAGTGAAAATTTAAAGGGGAAGCATACTTTAAGAGATGTACTTTGAATAAATCTACAGGGTGTTAATTAAATAAAGCACAACTGTACAGAGTTCTCTTTGTTTCATACGCTATTAAATGAGGCAGCTTTGAAATTATTTGCAACTCATGTGGCCTTTATTTTGTTAGCTGTTGAAAGAAAGTTCAGGATTTTGCACCACAAACAAGGCACCTCATTTCAAATGATTTGTTTCCCAAATAAAAGCCTTGAAGCTTGATTTTTGGGTAATTATGGCATTGTTGAATTGTATGCTATGGCAGAAAAGGATGACTGATGGTAAAAGCATTTGGTGATGTGTGGTAGTTTGCCTATGCATTATTATTCTCCCCATCACTGCTATTAATATTTTCTAATGATTTTAAGCAGTTTTGAAGAAAAGTCAAATTTATTTTTCTGTGGAATTTCATGTTTTGGTGTTGCGTGAGGTTTTTTTTCTTCCATAGTTTAGTTCAGGCTATCAGAGCTATCATTAAAACCCTTTATTATCAGTCCACACAACAACCTTAAATCACATTTTAAGAACTGTATCAATCAGGGTTGTTTGCACACAGTTCCCTTTCACCCAGGATCTGTATTGGAATAATTAATTTTCTTGCTAAGAGATTATTACATGAATTGAGATTCGGTAGTTCCAGAAGTAATGATAATTCAGTGAAGAAAACAACAAAATTTATGTTACGGAGTGCAGAATGTCAATTGGATTTCATGTATCGCTGCATTTTGGATCGGCCACTCAACGTTTTTTTAATATATTGGCAAAAAGAATGCAATGTGATTAGATGCTCAGTAAGTGTTATGCATTTTTATTAATAATTGCTAATTGGTGTTATGGTTGGCACACACACTGAGATAGTAAAATCTTTTGCTTACATAGTGTCCGGACAGTTTAATCCTTACATAAGTGTATTGAGGTAGTTCTGAATGGAAACAAAACCAAATGCTGAATATTGTGTTGGTTACAGAGTAAATGCAGTTGCAGCTTGATAACTAAATTACAAGTGCCATAACAAGGTAGATTCAGAAATTAAGAGTTCACTTTGTTCATCTTTATTGTATAAGTGGTCTGTATTAGTCTTCCCTTTCTTCCTCTCCACCAGCAGATTTCTGAACCGCATGAAACTCATGAATACTACCTCATCATTTGTCTTTGGTAACATAGTCTTGCATTGTACTTCTGCCACATATGACAAATTTCACAACATTGATAATAAGTGATACAAAAACAGATTCTGATTCTAACAGCAAAATAGAAGCTGCCTTTGAGTTTGGTAGTGCCTGAAGCTTTAGTATCTTTTGTTCAAGGGCAAGGGAGAGGAGAGAGAATGATCGGGCTGGAGACATTATTGACTATGCTGTTTTCTCACAGCAGCAGGAAGTGTTGATGGCTGATTTTCATGATTAAGTTAGGATGTTGAATTTGCAAGCATTTTCTTCTCTTGGGTAAATTGCAACTTTGTACGTCATGAAAGAACATGATGAAAAGGATTGAACTGAATGGACTTTATTACTTACATCCTTCATATACATGAGGAGTAAAAATCTTTGTTATGTCTCCATCTAAATGTGCAATGTGCAATTTATAGTAATTTAAAATAAATAGAATGTACAACAGGACAGTCAATATAACATAGAAATACAATTGTATTGGCATGAATTGAATCAGTCTGATGGCCTGGTGGAAGAAGCTGTCCCGAAGCCTGTTGGTCCTGGCTTTTATGCTGTGGTACTGTTTCCCATATGGTAGCAGCTGGAACAGTTTGTGATTGGGATGACTCAGGTCTCCAATGATCTTTCGGGTACTTTTTACACACCTGTCTTTGTAAATGAGGAGCATGAGTATCATTGCATTGCATGAGACAGCAACTCTGTTTACCTGAAGTATGAGCGAATCAGGGATCTTGTGGCATGGACTGATTACAGGAGTTTGGAAGTTGCAGTGTAGTCTTTCTAAAAGTAGGCAAGCAGTCTGAGATCACTGAAACAATTGATGCAGCAAACTAGCAAAACACTTAAACAAGGTAGGTGTGTTTGAAAGATAGAAAAACCAAATCCAATAGGTGCAATCCACTTTACCATCTGTGCCTAGGTATGGATTATGAAATTAGTTATTCTAAGAGAGGGATTATCTCCTTGTGACAAGATAGATTGAGAACCCAGGATATATGTCATTTTCAGTGGCAGCAGTCATTTTGTGGGAGTGGATTTAAGTGCCACAGGTTCATCTGCCTGTGTCCAGCTCGTTTTCACTGGGCACCAGAGAAGTGTAGCGATTAGTGTGACACTGTTACCACTCAGGGTGTTGGGGTTGGGAGTTGAATTCCAACATTATCTGTGAGGAGTCTGTATGTTCCTCAACGGCGAATGTGTGTTTTTTCTCCAAGTGCTCTGGTTTCCTCCAACAGTACAAAAACATACCTGTTAGTAGGTTAATTGGTCATTGTAAATGGTCCCTTGATTAGGCTCGGGTTAAATCAGGCATTGCTGGGTGGCACGGCTTGAATAGGGCAAAAGGGCTTATTCCATGCTGTATGTCAATAAATACATTTTATCAAATTTATTTCCCTGAGACTCAAAACATAATAAGATTATTCTTGCAGGAACATAATCTGTTGAACTTAGATAACAGTATGTCATCCTTGTCTGAGTGAGAGCATCTTTGCTGGGTGTAAAAAAAATAATTTTCAGATTATTGCTGCAGCTATTTGTGGGCCTTCCTTTGTGATCTGTGGCTGAAGCACCTCCATTGATATCACAGTGTCTACAGTAAGGACTTCATTAGCTTGTGAGGTCATTTGAATCAAAATCAGGTTTGTTATCACCGGTATGTGTCATGAAATTTGTTAACTTAGCAGCAGCAGATCAATGAAGTACATAATATAAAAGTAAATAAATAAATAAATAAATAACAGTATGTGTATATTTAATAGATTAAAATTGTGCAAAAACAAAAATAATATATCTAAAAAGTGAGGTAGAGTTCAGGGGTTCAATATCCATTTAGGAATCAGGTGGCAGAGGTAAAGATGCTGATTATGTAAGTTCGTATCAGTTACTTATTTGTCGTTCTTTCTTAAACTTTTATTGTATAAGAGTTTACATCATTCCACTCAAGGACCAGGAAAGTGGAGAAGGTTTTAAATATATTCTACAATAGCATGTCTTACAGCAGATAACAATACTCCACAAACAGTGATGAGTTGAATGATCAGTTGATTTTGTTCTTATTGGAATTGATCAGGGAGTTTAGTGGCAGTTGTGGTGGATGGTGGTGAGATGTCAACCAGACCATAAATTAAAAGAATTTCTTGATCATCGCCATGGGATCTTCTTCAATGCTTTGAATGTACTGAAGAGCTTTGGTTTAATCAAAAATCTGCAGTACCCTGTCAGTATTAAATCTGTGAATCTTTACTGCATTTCCGACTGACAGATCAGAAGTTTGCAGTATGTTTGGGCTTCTATAATATCACATGCTGTGAAGTTATGGACAGTTAATGGAAATGTTCACCAAAGTTCTGTTCAAATGAGAGTAAATAAAATTAACTTAATTATTCTTGATAAGCAGTTGGTCAGACCAAATGCCTTTCTGTTTCAAAGCACCTGCTGTAAAACTGTGTCTGGTTATGGGTAAGTGAAATTAACTGGATCAGCTCAATTCCTCATTTTTCTTTTCATCTCTCCCTACCATAAAGGCTTGGATCCATCCCAGTTCAGAGTGAACCATATCTGTCTTCAAGATGAAGAAAATGATGTGCTGCTGGGTGGCCCGGTTCAACTGACCGATGAAGAAAAATACCGTGATGCAGAGAGGTTCAAGTTCATATGTCCAGACTGTGGAACAGAAAACATTTACGACAATGTGTTTGATGGCAGTGTAAGTATCAGAATATATATTGACAAAGCATGTCCTGTTCCCCTTGGTTAAATAGAAAAAATTACATAGCCCAGCAGTGCAGCTGAAACATAGAGGCCATAAAAGATAGTCTCAGGCTTGATCATCAAGCAATCTACTGATTTGGGATGCTAGCTACCACTCTAAAACAGAGTCCAGCTTCCACATTCACTTGCCTAGGTTCATCTGTCAGAGTCTCCTCAACCCAACTGGAAGAATGAGCATGGAACACCACCTCCATATCGCACACCATCTTCATTTGGAATTTATAGGTGTTTTTTTCATTATTGTGGGATCTAAATCCTGAAACTTTCAACTCAGCAGTGTTGCGGGGTACTGTAAATTGAAGAAAAGTAGGACAGGACAGTTGTACAGCGCATAGAGCCACTATCTCACAGAGCCAGTGACCAGGCTTCAGTCATCAACTCGGGTGCAACCAGCGAGGACTTTGTATCTTCTTTCTGTAGCCACATGGGCTTCCTCCCACACTCCAAAGATGTGTGGGTTGGTTGTCAATTGGCCACTTTAATTTCCTTCAATTGTTTAGGTGACTGGTAGAATCTGGAGATAGTTCAGAGCTTGGAGTGAATTAAAAAAGAAAGTGGGATTAATGTCAGATAAATGAGTGGTTGATGGTCTGTGTTTACTAGGTGGACCAGGAGGGGCAGTTTCCAGGTTGTCTCTCTGTGACTGTAATTAATTACACTGACAGCACAACGGGCAATAGATGTTTGCTTTGCCATCTTCTCAGACAATGAAAACTAAATCATTGCTTCCTCTGTGAAATTAATGTAGGCCAGTTGGCATGAGTGCTTGAATAAGATTGAGAACATCAGTCTGGATTGCTGTTAATGAGGAATATGGGCAGGTAGAGAGTTGATCTCCACAGTAGTGCAATAGTTCTAATTATGTTGTGCTGGCAACAGAGATAATTTTTAGTCCCTCAGCTATCCATGTTTCCATGTTGTAGAAATGTTTGATCACAAAAAAAATACCTAAAAGGACAACTATTTTGCTGTGAAAGTACTCACTCAGATATCCTTTGATCCTTTGCAACACACACAATGCTGACGGAACTCAGCAGGTCCCCCACCATCAATGAAAATGAATAAACAGTCGACATTTTGGACCAAGACCCTTCTTTCGGATTGGAAAGGAAAGGGTAAGACGCCAGAGTAGAAAGTGTCGGGGGGGGGGGGGTGGGGGGAGGAGATAGCTGAAGCCAGGTGGGTAGGATCAGTATAAGTCTGGAGAGAAAGGAATCTAATCGAAAAGAAGAGTGGACCACAGGAGATAGATTCTTACCACCAGCCAGCATATTTTGTGTGTGTTGCTTTGGATTTCTACCATCTGCAGAATCCTGTCTTTGAAAAGAAGTATCAGCTTCTTGCTTTTCCTTGGTTATTGGTTTGTAGCCCATTTTTTAAAAAAAAAGGAAAATTGAATCTCATTATTCTTGGGAGTGGAGATTTAGAAAATGGTGTTGTTCAAATTACATCCATCTTCTGATGCAAATATTTATCTTCATTGAAAATGAGTAAGATGGGACTTACCAGTTGACATTCCAAATAGTTGACATTTCTGTGCAAGAAAAAGTTAAAATATAATATTGTTTTTATTAATATTAAATCTTTATTTCCCTTCCCTTCTCCCAAACATCCCCCCCCCAAGTTTAAAAAAAAGACTCCTTGACCTTCTGTACATCATTATCCTACTCTGTCATCAAACGTAGAGGAATGTATCTCCATCCCAAACTGATGCCAGATATTTGTGTGCCCTTGAATCAAAATCTAAAATCATTGGAAAATATTTAATCATCCTAGTTTTTTTCTCAAGGTTTACAACACACAATGAATTATGAGATTGGACATCTTAGTCTTTGGATGGAAAGCAAAGGCACCCTTATCTAAATTAAAAGTAATTATTTTAAGTTGATCCAGAGGAAGAGCAGTTGGTTTGGATTTTTTTAGTCAAAACAATCTGCTTGAGGAAAGTAAGGAGTGGAGCTTGGCACAGAGCAATGTTAGTGAGCAGAATCCTTGACTTCCCTTCATTACAGCAGTAAACAAGATAGAGAGTTAATTATACTAACTTTGAGAATTTGCAGGTGGGCTGACTGTAAAGTGAATATATCACTATTCTTGTGCAACTTCAAATGTAGAATTTGTGTATAGACTGGGCTGAGTGGAAAATGTTCTTTTTACTGAATCTTGGTTATTCAGAAAAATAGTGAAGTTTCTTATCATTAAAGTATTTTGAGTTGTATTTCATATGTGCCTCTTCTGTTCTGTAACAGGGGCAACAGATACAACCCAGTTTACTCCACTGCAGTAATGTTAACTGTGAGGCATCGCCTTTTCAGTATCAAGTGCAAATATGTAACAAGTTAACTTTGGACAGCAGGCGGCATATCAAAAGATATTACAGTGTAAGTACATGAAATCACATGTAGAACAAAGTCTTGTCAATTGTTCCTCTAATGGAAATGAACTCTGGCTTTTCTTTAAAGGAGCTTTATTTTTTCTAACACTGCTGAATTAAGCCTGAATGATGTTATTTGCGTTAAGAAAAACGGAATGCATTTAGTTAAATAAAAATGGGATGCAATTCCATAGAAACTATATTTTGTGCTGTATAAAAAAAAGTTAACATTGATGTATAAACAATGCCTTATTCTACTGGT
>NW_026780605.1:0-30533 GCF_030144855.1 Hypanus sabinus | reverse complement strand
CACACTCCCGGGGTCAGGCACAGTGAATCTCCCACCACACCGTCCCATCACACACTCCCGGAGTCAGACAGAGATTGAATCTCCCCCACACCGTCCCATCACACACTCCGGGGTCAGACTCTGTAGTGAAGCTCCCTCTACGCTGTCCCATCACGCACTCCCGGGGTCAGACCCAGAGTGAAGCTTCCATCGCAATGTACCAAATATACGAACTTCTTGAGAAACAGAGCGAATCTCCCACTCTGGATCCCATTACCAAGGACATCATTCCGCCCCCCCCCCCCACATTTCTGCTTTCCACTGGGATCGTTTCTTACCCGACAACCTTGTCCACTCGTTCCCCACCCCCCCGGCCCTTCAAACCGGTCTCCCTCCTGGCATTTATGCTTGTAAGCTGAACAAGTGCTGCACCTGCCCTTACACTTCCTCCCTCACCACCATTCAGGGCCACAGACAGTTCTTTCAGGTGAGGCGACACTTCACCTGTGAGTCGGCTGGTGTGGTATACTGCGTCCGGTGCTCCCGGTGTGGCCTTTTATATATTGGTGAGACCCGACGCAGACTGGAGACCGTTTCGCTGAACACCTGCGCTCGGTCCGCCAGAGAAAGCAGGATCTCCCAGTGGCCACACATTTTAATTCCACGTCCCATTCCCATTCTGATATGTGTATCCATCGCCTTCTCTATTGTCAAGATGAAGCCACAGTCAGTTTGGAGGAACAACACCTTATACACCGGCTGGGTAGCCTCCCAACCTGATGGCATGAACATTGACTTCTCCAACTTCCTTTAATGCCCCTCCGCCATTCTTACCCCATCCCTGACATAGTTGTTTTTTTCTGTCTCTCTGCCCATCACTCTGCCTGTTCTCCATCTCCCTCTGGTGCTCCCCCTGCCCCTTCCACTCTCGCGAGGCCTCCCGTCACGTGATCCTTTCCCTTCTCCAGCTCTGTATCCCTTTCGCCAATCACCTTTCCAGCCCTTAGCTTCATCCCATCCACTGCGGTCTTATATAATTTCGCATTTCCCCCTCTCCCCCCCCCCACTACTATCAAATCTCTAACTATCTTTCCATTCAGTTAGTCCTGACGAAGGGTCTCGGCCCGAAACGTCGACAGTGCTTCTCTGTATAGATGCTGCCTGGCCTGCTCTGTTCCACCAGCATCTTGTGTGTGTTGTTTGAATCTCCCACTCTGCCCATTGTCCCCTCTCAGTGGCGGCTCAGCACTGAGAAACTGATATGGGGTTGAAGGGAGGTCTAAATCCAGACATCAACTCTCTCCCACAATTCCCTGTGAACACAGTGAGGGAGAGTGACAGAGACGAGGGGGCTGTATGGTTGTGCTGTGTGGCGGGAAATGGTTATCGGGGATAAAGCGGATGTCTGAGAATGGGAGTGTGGTAGGTGATGAAGGGGTTGAAGGAGACGGAGAAGCATAGAAAACCTACAGCACACATACAGGCCCTTCGGCCAACAAAGTTATGCCGAAAATGCCCCTACCTCACAAATTACTAGGCTTACCTGTAGCTCTCTATTTTTCTAAGCTCAATTTACCTATCCAAACGTCTCTTAAAATACCCTATCGTATCCGCCTCAACTACCGTTGCCGGCTGCCCATTCCATGCACTCACCACTCTGAGTAAAAATCACTTACTTCTCTTCTGTACCTGCTCCCCAGCACCCTAAATCGGTGTCCTCTTGTGGCAACCAGTTCAGCCCTGGGGAACAGCCTCTGACGATCCACACGATCAATGCCTCTATTCATCTTGTACACCTCTATCAGGTCACCTCTCATTCTCTTTCGCTCCGAGTTCACTCAAACTATTCCCATAGTGCATGCTCCCTAATCCAGGCAGCATCTTTGGAAATATTCTCTGCACCCTTTCTATGGTTTCCACATCCTCTCTGTAGTGAGGCGACTGAGCACAGTACTCCAAGCGGCGTCTGACCAGCGTCCGATAGAGCTGCAAAATTACCTCTCGGCTACTAAATTCAATTCCAGGATTGATGAAGGCCAATATACCATATTCCTTCTTAACTACAGAGTCAACCTGCGCAGCTGCTTTGGGTGTGCTATGCACACGGACCCCGAGATCCCTCTGATCCTCCACACTGCCAAGAGTCTTACAACAAATATATTCTGTCATCACATTTGACCTACCAAAATGAACCACCTCACACTTACCTGCGTTGAACATTTGCCCCTTCTCAGCCTTTTTTGTAGCCTATCAATGTCCCGCTGTAACCTCAGACAGCCCTCCACACTATCCACAGCACCTCCTACCTTTGTGTCATCAGCAGGCTTACTAACCCATCCCTCCACTTCCTCATCCAGGTCATTCGAAGAAATCACGAAGAGTAAGGTTCAAAAACAGATCCCTGAGGCACTCCACTCGTGACCGACCTCCATGCAGAATATGACACGTCCACAACCACACTTTGCCCTCTGTAGGCAAGCCAATTCTGGATCTCAAATCAATGCCCCCTTCGATCCCCTGCCTCCTTACTTTCTCAATAAGCTTGCATTGGGTACCTTATGAGATTCCTTGCTGAAATGCATATACACTACATCTACTACTCTTCCTTCATCAACGTGTTCAGTCAAAACCTCGAAATATTCAATCAGGCTCTTAAGGCACGACCTTCCATTGACAAAGCCATGCTGACTATTCGTAATCATATGATACACCTCCAAATCTTCATAAATCCTGCCTCTCAAGTTTCTCTCCATCAACTTACCAAACACTGAGGTAAGATTCATTGGTCTATAATTTTCTGGGCTATCTCAGCTCCCTTTCCTGAATAAAGGAACAAAATCCGCAAGTTTCCAAACCTCCGGAACCTCTCCCGTCTCCAGTAATGATTCAATGATCATCGCCAGAGGCTCAGCAATCTCCTCCCTCGCCTCCCACAGTAGCCTGGGACACATCTCATACCGTCACAGCAACTTATCCAACTTGATGCTTTCCAGCACATCCTCTTTCTGAATATGTACCTGCACAATATTTTCTGCCTGCTGCAAGTCATGACTACAATCAGCAAGCTCCTTTATATAGCGAATACTGAAGTAAATTATTCATTAGGTACTACTGCTATTTCCTCCGGTCCATGCACGCCTTCTCACTGTCACAGCTGATATGTGCTTTCTTTCACTTCTTACCCTCTGGCTCTTCACATACTTCTAGGATGCCTTGGGAATTTCCTCAATCCTGCGCGGCAAAGCCGTTTCATCGCCCCTCTGGCTCTCCTGATTTCCTTCTAAAGCTCCTTTCTAGTAGATTTACAATTTCCAGATCTCAGACATTGCCAAATACTCTGAACCTTTTGTAAGCTTTTCTTTTCTTCTGGACTAGCACTTATTACAGTCTTTGTAGTCCACGGTTCCATCTATCCTACCATAACTCCCCTGTCTCATTGGAACGTACCTATACAGAACGCTACACAAATATCCCCTGAATATTTGCCACATTTCTGTCGTGATTTTCCATGAGAACATTTGTTTCCAGTTTCAGCCTCCAATGTCCTGCTTGATAGCTTCATAATTTCAACGCCTTTCTAACCTGTTTCTATCTCCCACCAACGGAATTGTAAAGGAGGTAGAATTATAATCACTAGCTCTATAATCCTCTCCAACTGAGAGATCGGACACCTGACTAGGGTCATTTCCCATAATGAAATCAAGTACAGTTTCTGCTCTTGCAGGCTTATCTATATATTGTGTCAAGAAAACTTCCATAATACAACTAACAGACGCCACCCCATCTGAACCCATTACTCTACGGAGATGCCAATCGATAATTGGGAAATTAAATTCTCCCATCTGGACAACTCTGTTATTATTGCAGCTTTCCAGGATCTGTTTCCCTATCTGCTCCTCGATATCCCTGTTATTATTCGGCAACCTACGAAAAACACTCTGTAAAGTCGATGACCTCTTCCTGTACCTAGCCTGCAGCTCCAGAGACTCCGTAGACATTCCCTCCACGGCCTCCACCTTTCCCGCAGATGCGACACTAACTCTGATCAACCGTGCCACGCACCCACCTCTTTCCCTCCCTCCCTGTACTTTCTGAAACAGCTAGAACCTGGCACTTGAATAAACAAATCCTGTCCCTGAGCCACCCAAGACTCTGTAATGGCCACTACCTCATCTCTCCAAGTACTGATCCACGGTCTAAGCGGTACGCATTTTTCACAACACTCCTTGAGGTACCAGAGACATAACAAGCCTTCGGTCCGAACTCCTCAATTCCCTATAAGCTCCGTGTCCTCCCTCTCGCACTGTCTCCAAGCTTTAAGCCAACCTCCTCTTCCCTAGTCACTTAAATTCGGTTCGCAGCCCCCACTCCCCCGCCAACAAGTCTAGTTTAGTGATAGGACGGTGTGCAGGGAGATTCACTCTGTGTCGAAACCCGGGAGAGGGTGATGGGACGGTGTGGAGGGAGATTCACTCTGTGTCGAAACCCGGGAGAGGGTGATGGGACGGTGTGGAGGGAGATTCACTCTGTTTCTGACCCCGGGAGTGTGTGATGGGACGGTGTGGAGGGAGATTCACTCTGTGTCTGACCCCGGGAGTGTGTGATGGGACGGTGTGGAGGGAGATTCACTCTGTGTCTGACCCCGGGAGTTTGTGATAGGACGGTGTGAAGGGAGATTCACTTGGTGTCGGACCCCAGGAGTGGGTAATGGGACGCTCTGGAGGGAGATTCACCACATGACCGACCCCCGGAGGGTGTGATTGGACATTGATGAGGAAGGTTCACTCTGTGTCTGACCCCAGGAGCGTGTGATGGGACGGTGGGTAGGAAGTGCGTCTGATGCCAGATATGTTTGCTGGGATGGTGTGGATCGATCTTCTCTCTCTGTGCGATCCCGGGAATGTGTGATGAGACGGTATGGAGGGATATTCACTCTGTGTATCATCCCGGGAGTATGTGATTGGAGGGTGTGGAGGAAGCTTCACTCTGTGTCAGACCCCGGGAGTGGATGCAGTGACAGAGTGGGGGGAGCTTCATTTTTTGTCTGACCCCAAGGTTCTGCGATGGGACGGTGCAGAGAGAGCTTTTCTCTGTGTCTGGCCACTGAATGCTGTGTTGGGACGGAGGGGAGGGAACTTCTCACTGTGTCTGGTCCCGTACGTGTGTCATGGGACGGTGTGAACGGAGATTTACTCTGTGTCTGACCCCGGGAGTGTGTGATGGGACGGTGTGGAGGGAGATTCACTCTGAGTCTGACCCCGGGAGTGTGTGATGGGACGGTGAGGAGGGAGAGTCACTCTGTGTCTGACCCCGGGTGTGTGTGATGGGACCGTGTGGAGGGAGATTCACTCTGTGCCTGACCCCGGGAGTGTGTGATGGGACGGTGTGGAGGGAGATTCACTCTGTGTCTGACCCCGGGAGTGTGTGATGGGACGGAAGGAGGGTGATTCACTCTGTGTCTGACCCCGGGAGTGTGTGATGGGACGGTGAGGAGGGAGAGTCACTCTGTGTCTGACCCCGGGTGTGTGTGATGGGACCGTGTGGAGGGAGATTCACTCTGTGTCTGACCCCGGGAGTGTCTGATGGTACGGTGTGGAGGGAGATTCACTCTGTGTCTGACCCCGGGAGTGTCTGATGGGACGGTGGGGAGGAAGACTCAACCTGTGTCTGACCCCGGGAGTGTGTAATGGGACGGTGTGTTAGAAGCCTCACTTTGTCAGGCTCCGGACACTGTGGAGTCATCCTCACATGTTCTCGCACAAATTTCCTCCTCGATTGAGCTCATTTCCAGCAGCTTTGAACCATTGTTTGAACATACTTTCTTCGTCTCATCGTGAGGTTTAATGAGATAACAAGCGCCTTTCCTGCTGATCCATCCCTTTTAACACGTTTATTCTGTAAATGGGAACCAGAGAACAGTGAGTGACGATCTGAGTTTTGCTGACAGAGAAATTCTGAACCCACAGAGAGACATCATGTCGTCGCTGATATAAATAGTCACGGGTACCCTCACTGAAGAATGGAACCATCCATTTTTCACAGGATCGCTCACTGTAGATATCTGGCCTGAAGACACACACCCCAAGTTCAGGAACTGTTATTTTCCCTCAGCCATCAGGAAGAGGGTACGAGAGCCTCACGGCCCACACCAGCAGGTACAGGAACCACTACCACCCCTCAACCATATGGAAGGAGGTACAGGAGCCTTGGCGGCCATACCAACAGGTTCACGGAGTTATTACCCCTCAACTACTCAAACGCACGTACAGGAACCTTTGGACTAACACCGCAGGTCCTGTAAAAGTTAATACCCCTCAACCATCAGGAAGGGTCCCAGGAGCCTCAGGACTCATACCATCAGGAACATTATGACCCCTGAACCAGCAGAACCCAGAACACCAGGGTCTGTAACAGTTATAACCCCTCAACCATCAAGAAGGAGGAACAGGAGCCGTTGTTTAAAGAACGCCCTAAAAGTAATCCGGGAAAGCACTGGCCGGTAAGTCTGACGTTTGTATAAGGTAAATTATATGGAGGAGAACTACGGGATTGGACCTGCAAGTATTTGGATAGACATGGACTTATTAGGGAGTGTCAAAATGACTTTGATTGTGCTAGGTCATATTTAACAAACCTATTACATTTTTCGGAGGAGGTTACCAGGAAAGTGCATGAAGGGAAGGCAGTGGATGTTGTCTACATGGACTTCAGTAAAGCCTATGACAATGTGCTCTATTGGAGCTATGTTGGAAGATTCAGTCGCTAGGTATACATAATGAAGTAGTAAATTCGATTAGGCATTGACTCAGAGGGAGAAGCCAGAGAGTGGTAGTGGAGTACTGCCTCTCTGAGTGGATGTCTGTAACTTGTAGTGTGTCAAAGGGATCAGAGCTGGGTAAATTGTTGTTCGTCATCTATATCATGGATCTGGAAGATAATTTGGCAAATTAGATCAGCACATTTGCTGATGATACAAAGATTGGAGTTGCAGTGGACAGTGAGGAAGGTTTCCAACGCTTCCAGAGGGATTTCGACCAGACGGAAAAATGGGCTGAAAAATGGCAGATGGGGTTTAATGCAGACATGTGTGAGGTATTGCACTTTGGGAGGACAAATCAACGTAGAACATACAATGTAAATGGTAGGGCAATGAGGAGTGCAGTACAACAGAGGGATTCGGGAACACAGTATACAAAACACCGTAAAAGTGACTTTCACAGGTAGACAGGGTCGTAAAGAGAGCTTTTGGTATATAGGCCTTTATAAATCAAAGAACTGAGTATAAGAGTTGGAATGCTATGAGGAGTTTACATAACGCATTGGTGAGGCCGAATTTGGAGAATTGTGTGCAGTGTTCGTCACCGAATTACAGGAAGGTTATTAATAAGGTTGAAAGAGTGCAGAGAAGGATTACAAGGATGTTGCCAGGACTTGAGAAACTGAATTACAGAGAAAGGTTGAATAGGTTAGGACTTTATTCCCTGGAGCGTAGAAGAATGAGGGATGATTTGATAAAGGTATATAAAATTATGATGCGTACAGATATAATGAATGCAAGCAGGCTTTTTCCACTTAGGCTAGGTGAGATAAAAAGCCAGAGGACATGCGTAAAGGGGAAATGTTTAACGGCAAAATTGTGGGGGGGGGGGGTTCTTCACAGAGAGAGTGGTGGAATTGTGGAATGAGTTGCCAGATGAAGTGGTAAATGTGGGCTCATTTTTAAAAATGAAGAAAAACTTGTACAGGTACATGGATGAGAGGTTTATGGAGGGATATGGACCAGGTGCAGGTCAGTGGGACGAAGCAGAAAAATGTTTCAGCACAGCCAGGAAGTGCCTAAATGCCTGTTTCTCTGCTGTAATGTTCTATGGTTCTGTGATTCTAACAGTCTGCAATCTCTCTACCGATCTGTTCCTCCGAATCGAGCAGAGTATTCGCTGGTCAACAATTTAACTCCAATATCATCGCAATACATTTCTTATTCCTCATTTGCTCACTTCCATTCATGAAGGAAGAGCACTCGGAGCAGGTTATTCGGATTTCACCAAGGCATTTGATTAAGTACCCCATGCAACGCTTATTGACAAAGTAAGGAGGCATGGGATCCAAGGGAACTTACTTTGTGGATCTGGAACTGGCTTGCTCTTAGAAGTGGTTTTCCATCGGGGCTGTAGACGGGTCATATTCTGCATGGAGGTCGGAGATCAGCGGTGTGCCTCAGGGATCTGTTCTGGGATCTTCACTCTTCCTGCTTTTTTTATAAATGACCTGGGTGAGGAAGTGAAGGGATGGGTTATAAAGATTGCTGATGACACAAAGGTTGGAAGTGTTGTGAATAGAGTGGTGGGCAGTTATAAGGTACAGTGGGAGATTGATAGAATGTAAAACCGGGCTGAGAAATAGCAGGTGGAGTTCAACCCAGATTAAAGTGAAGTGGTTCGTTTTGGTAGGTCAAATGTTATGGCAGAATATAATATTAGTAGTAAGACTTGGCGGTGTTGAGGATCAGAGGGATCTTGTGGGCCGAGTATATAGGACGCTCAGAGCAACTGCACAGGTTGACTCTGTAGTTAACAGGACATACGGCGTAGTGGCCTTCATAAACCGCGAAATTGAATTTAGTAGCCGAGAGGTAATGTTGCAGCTACTTCGGACCCTGGTCAGACTCCACTTGGAGAATGGTGCTCAGTGCTGGTCGCCTCACCAGTGTGTACCTCAAGAATGGCTGAAAAGAGAGAAATATTTAATGAACATACAGCTGGTGGCTGGTTAAAAAAATCCTTACTAGGAAATGCTTGTCAGAGGAGAGTCTAGCCTTAAACGAATGGATGGACTGTATCATGGACATTTACAGAATGGAGATGAAAACAGCATTTGTTACTCATAAATTGGAACAATTTGATTCATACTGGGCAAAATATTTTAAAAACATAACGCTTCATAGGCCTGATTTTATTCTCACAAAACAATGAATAAGTTGTAAAGAAGAAGATCACTCCCGACTTGGAGATCGTTTTCTCCTTCCGCTTGTTCTTTCTTGCCTCTCTGTTCTATAAGTGTGTACCTTAGATAAATATCATGTGGAGATTTGTGGCATATATGTCTATATAGTTTCTATGTACAATATCTGAGATACAACTTTTGGAAATGTATGGTTGATGGTGAATTTCAATAAAAAAAATCAAAAAAAAAATTGAATTAGTACCGAGGAGATTCACGAGGAAATTGCCTGGATCGGGGAGTATGCTTTTTGAAAACAGGTTGAGATAAATCAGCCTTTTTTCTTTGGAGCGAAGGGGGATGAAAGGTGACTTGATAGGGGAGTATAAGATGATGAGAGGCATTGAACTTGTGGATGGTCAAGGGCTTTTTCCCAGGGCTGAAATGGTTGCCACAAGAGGACACAGGTATAAGGTGCTGCGGAGTAGGTACGGAGGAGATATCAGGGGTAAGTGTGTGACGTAGAGAGTAGAGAGTGCGTGGAATGGGCTGCCGGAAACGGTGGTGGAGGCGTATACAAAAGGGTATTTTAAGATAATTTTGGATAGGTACATGGAGCTTAGCAAAATAGAGGGCTATGTGTAGGTCTAGTATTCTCTCAGGTAGCGTCATGTTCTGCACTACTTGTGGGCCGAAGGGCCTGTGCGGTGTTGCAGCTTTTCTATGTTTCTCTGTTTCCACCCATAAAGCCTCAATTGGGCAAGTTGTCTTGTCTGTTCTGACTGTGCTCTGTGGGGACATTTTCTCGGCCCTGTAATGTCACCCCTCCTCCTGCTATTCCTTCCGTTTACTCTCGTCTAAAATTAGGGAAATCCGGAATATCGTGCTGTTCTGCTTATTCATCCTACACCCAATTCTCAATAATGGCTAAAATATCGTATTCACTGTGTCGATTTATGCCTTCAGCTCAACTGCATTTCTAAGAAGCTTCCTGCATTGAAATATACGGAGCTCAGGGCACCAGTCGCATGATGCACAACTTTTTGATTCCTGACTTTTTCTGAGGTCTTAACAATATCTGTCAACAGATCGACTCCGCTTTCTGCTCTCTGAATCCCATCCTCCTCAAATCGATTTCAAACACTCTGCCAAAGACTCTCATGCACATTCCTGACAGACCTTCCCGCTACGATATCCGTTCCCCTCCAGTTTATGTGTAAACCATCTTCCATCTCTTCTGTAGACATCCCATGTTCCTTGGAATAAACACAATTAATTTCGAAGCCCTCCCATCTGCAGCGTAGCTTGAGCCACCTGCAAAAAGGTATGGTCTTCCTGTGTCTGGACACACTGGGACGGGTCCTTTTATTTAAGAGCTAACTCCCTGACCTCACACTGCAGAACCACCTTCACATACATATCGATTTTATTGAAACATATATGGACCAGGACGTCGAACTGCTCACTCACCCAATTAAGAATCATAGAATCATTCTTTGCTATTGTAGTTGAGCCTCCTTCTGTTGCACTTAAGGAAACTACATTATTTCAAGTTGTGAGGAGAGGGGTCATAGAACATTGCTATTGAAATCCTCTCAATTCACATCTGACCCTGTCGTGCTCTCCACCCTCAACATTCTTAATCAATTTCGCTGCTACTATGCGTTCACATCAGCTGCAGTTTTGGGTACCGTTCATAGAAACCATCTTTTTCTTCCCTCCACACTCGGTCCGGTTTTTAGACAATGGGGTTTGAGCGGTCTTATGCGCATTAAGGATTTGGGCACTGATAATATATTTAATAGTTTTGATCACCTGTGCAGTAAATATGGCCTTCCACATAAACATTGTTCTCAAAACCTGCAGATTCTTCACTTTGTCAAGGAAAAATCTCCCTCTTTTCCTGATCTACCACCTGCTATTTTGTGGGACAAACTCACTCTTAGCTTTAATACTAAAGGGCTGATGTCTTTGGAAGTTCAAGATCTGCACAAAACTACGACTAGCTGGGAGGATGACCTTGGTGTGGATCTGGCTGAGCAATATTGGCCAAAAGCACAGAATAGGGTTCATTCCTTGTCATCATGTGCTAGACTCGGACTCATACAATTTAAAGTTTTACACGGTACATTTAAGTAAAGCCAGGCGTGCTGACAAATACCCTGGGACAGACGCTGGCTGTAACAGGTGTGAGGTGGTACACATTGGAAGGACAATCTCCAAGGCAAGGGTACAAAGTAAATGGCAGGATACTTGGCAGTGTGAATGAGCAGAGGGATCAGTGTGTACATGGCCACATATCCCTGAAAGTTGCCTCACAGGTAGATAGGGTAGTTAAGAAAGCTTATGAAGTGTTAGCTTTCATAATTCGAGGGGCAGAGTTTAAGAGACAAGATGTAACGATGCAGCTATATAAAACTCTGGTTAGGCCACACTTGGAGTAGGTGTGTCCAGTTCTGGTCGCCTGTCTATAGAAAGGATGTGGAAGGATTGGGAAGGGTACAGAGGAGATTTACCAGGATGCTGCCTGCTTTAGAGTGTATGGATTATGATCAGCGATTAAGGGCGCTATGGCTTTACTCTTTGGAGAGAAGGAGGATGAGAGGAGACATGTTAGCGGTATACAAGATATTTAGAGGAATAGACAGAGTGGACAGTCAACGCCACTTCCCCCAGGACACCTCTGCTCAGCACAAGAGGACATGGTTTTAATGTAAGGGATGGGAAGTTCAAGGTAGATATGAGAGGAAGGTTTTTTTCACACAGAGAGTGGTTGATGCTTTGAATGCACTGCCTGAGTCAATTGTAGAGGCAGATACTAGACAGGAACATGGAAGAATTTAATGTGTGGGGATATATGGGAGGGTGGGCGTGAGGGTCGGCACAACATTCTGGGCCTAAGACCCTGTAATGTGCTGTAATATTCTGTGTTCTCTCCGGCTGGTTTAGTTCATGCATCTTAGTCTTGGCAACGGCTTGATGGTAAATGGGCACTGGTTTTTAAAATTATCAGTGAGGGTTTGGGGGTGACACTCAGACCTTACCCGCTTATAGCTGTATTTGATGTGGCAGGTGATGTTTTGGGTTTAAATGCAAACCAGTCGGATATCATTCCCCTTACATCGTTTTTAGCCCGTAGGAGAATCTTGCTGGTCTGGAAATCTGCCACTCCCCCATCTGCTGCTGCTTGGTTAGAGGGCGTAATGTTTTATTCTGAAATTAGAAAAGAGTATATTCACTCTGAGGGAGTCTGTGAGAAAGTTTTATTCGAAATGGGGGCCCTTCTTGTCATATTTTGAGAGTCATAAGGTATTACCTACTACTTGAGGGCATTTCATTGTACGGGTAATTGTTTCCCTTTTAAAACGCATATGGATTGACTGACAGGGTGTTTGTTGAATTGCAGTATAAGAGTAGTCTGGATCGTCGTCTGAGATGTTGTAGATGTGTGTGGGACTTCGGCTTGAAGTAGTGTGGGGGTGTGGCTGTGAAATGTCCGTACTCGTATTTGTGAAGTGTTGTGCTGTAAATACATTAGCTGCCACTGTATGTTCAGGGAGGCGGGTGAGAGGAGGTTTGTTTAGGGTTAAGATATAAAAGCAAAATGAAAGTAATTGTAATCCATTATGTATTCTATATTGTGCTTTTCCTTTAGTAAAACATATTATAAAAAAGAATAATAGAAAAGGAATGGTGTGCTGTGAAAAGAGGAAGGAAGGGGAGGAGAGTGGGGCCACAGAAAGGGTGTTCACATTCAGGCGTTGGAGCAGAACGTGTTAGGCACCATTTTCCTGCTCCTTGTCTTTGTTTGGAGTCTTTTTTTAACGCCGAAATCCACTGACCCTTGGCCAGGAGTCACAGACAGAGCGGGAGTCCCTCCATACAATCCCATCGCACACTCCTGGAAACATACACTGAGTCACGCTCCCTCCGCAAAGATCCATCACTCTCCCCGGGGGTCATACACAGAGTGCAACTCCCTCCATATTGTTTCAACACGCACTACAGGGTCACACACAGAGTGAGGCTACGTCCACACCGTCCAAACGCACAGTTCCTGGGTCTGATAAGCAGCGAAGCTCCATAAATATTATCCCATCACACTCCTGGGGTCGGACATGTGAGGTACCTCCCGCACCATCGCAGCACACCCTACCGGAGTCAGCAAAAGTACGTAACCCACTCCCTCCTCCGTTCTCCCCACTCACCAATAACCAGCCTTTCGGCTTTCCAGTAGTCTTGAATCGTGTATGTCTCTCAGAGAGCGGACTGTATGCTGCCGTTAGAGGAAGGAAGGGGAGGAGAGAGGAGGCCAGGGAAAGGGTGGTGAGAATGCAAAGACTAATGCCAGTGGTGCGGAATCACGTGACCGGCCTATGCATGCAGAGTTGTGGAGAGATTCAGAACCTGGCGATCAATATCCGGTGGAACGGGCTGAGGTGAAATACAGAGAGACAGAAAACAAACTAAATGTATCGGGGATGGGGTAAGAAGGGGAGGGGCATTAGCGGAAGTTAGAGAAGTCAATGTTCATGCCATCACTTTGGAAGCCGGTACACACCGGCTGGGTAGCCTCCAAACTGATGGCATGTACATTGAATTCTCTAACTCCCTCTGATGCTCCCCTCCCTCTTTCTTTCTCCCTAGGCTTCCCGTCCCATGATCCTTTCCCTTCTCCAGCTCTGTATCACTTTTGCCAATCACCTTTCCAGCTCTCAGCTACTTCCCACCCCCTCTGGTCTTCTCCTATCATTTCGCATTTCTCCATCCACCCCACTACCTACAAATCTCTTCCTATCTTTCCTTTCAGTTAATCCTGACGAAGGTTCTCGGCCCGAAACGTTGACAGTCCTTCTCCTTACAGACGCTGCCTGGCCTGTTGTGTTCCACCAACACTTCGTGTGTGTCCTGCAGGAGAGGACGTGGGTCACGAAACGGGGTTGCTTGTAGGCGAGGGATGGGTGACGGAGACGGGAGTGGCGTGATGCAATCTGTGTGCCGGTGACTTGGAGTCGTATAGGAGGAGGGCGACGGAGTTGGGGTGTGGTTTTGGAGAGGGAGGGTGTTATGCATACGGGGAGGACCGTATTCGAGTTACTGTGAAGGGCGTGACTCTGTGTTGGTATCGTTGAGTGGTGAGTTACTGCTGTGGTGCAGAGCCTGTCAGTGTGTCAGTGTCACGATGAGGGGTGTGTTCATGTCAGATGTGGGTTGTGGCAGTGACACAGAAACACTTTCAGTGTTCCATTGAAGAACATCTTCGTGTCACAGTGAGGGTTGTGTGTCTGGTTCATAGCTTATGCAAACGGTACTGTCCCACTTGCAATCTGGTCTCACTAATATCTGTCGTGTTAGGCTTAGACGCGTTGACCCACGACCTGAGCGCATCTGCTCTTCAAACAATACTTCCTGCATTGAAACGTACGCAGCTCAGAACATGAGTCTCAGCAGGATCAATCTTTTGCTTCTTGGCTTTTTCAGAAATCTTAGCAACATCTGTCCCAACAACCACTCAACTATCTGTAATGGCGTTCTTGTTTACATGTCCCTGCAACTCTAGTGTATAATACAACTATCCCCTTTTAATTGCAAACCCTACCGCTGGGATGTTAGGTCGATTCCAGTCCAGGTGCAAATTCAGACGGTTGCTCATGGGAGAGGAAATGAAGGAGCTGAGCAAGGAGAAGGCGGCGTGGCGCGGCCTCCAGGCAGGAGTCTGTGCTGCCCCCCAGTGTTCGCTCGGCAGAAGACACACTCTGCTCTGAACAATTGTAGATTACCGTGGCATTCAAAATGCCCAGGGGGCCTCAGGCAGCATAAATATTTGTGTGTGTGTGTGTGTGTGTGTGTGTGTGTGTGTGTGTGTGTGTGTGTGTGTGTGTGTGTGTGTGTGTGCGTGTGTGTGTACATAATGCGTGAATGTATTGACTGATATCCTGCATATGCTTGCTAACTTGATATGTTATACATATTATGTACGCTCCAACCATAACTCTTTAGCCACACTTTAAACTGAATGTATATTTTTTTTCTAATTTTGTCCACACCTGCACACCGGCTCCCTTTTTTCTACCTATATAGAAGTTGTGACGGTAACGACCGCATACCATCGAGGAATCTCGGTATCGTCCACAGTACCGCTTTTCAGTTCCCCTAACAAAGACAATTTCAACGATACAGCTCGTCAGATTTCAACTGCCTGCCTGCTGAGCCACAGAACCAAAGTCAGTGCTGGAGATCTGACCGGTGAGACTTTCCCCTGCTTGGTCATTTGCATCCATCCAGAAGCGTTCAAACTGATCTACCTAATATTCAGCAGTTTGGACTCAAGGGGTCTCTGCACTGGTTCTGTCTGTTTAATCCGACCCTGTGCGTCACCCAGTTTCCTTTACCCTACACGGGGGGTGTAAATGCCTTTCTGTATGCCCTCCCTATCACACCGGCAGCTTCCCGAATGATCCCGAGTTCATCCAGTTCCAGTTCCAACGCTGTTCCGCAGAGTGTCACAGCAGGATGCGTGTGGGTGTCACGGTATATGGTCACTTAGTGTCCGGTCGGGGTTGTGACCATGTCATGGTGAGGGGTGTGTAGGTGTCACAGTGACAGCTGTCTGACTCGCTCACTGCCTATGCTGTCTGTGATGTGGTTGTTCTCTGTGTTTCTCAATCTATCATCAAAGTCCTTGATCTAACCCATCCCCTTATCTGCCCACTCGATGAGTTTAAATCTGTCTTTTTGCCCCTCTTGCAGACCAGTGAACGTAAATCACTGAACAGAACGGACCCTTCGGCCCACAATGATGTGATATGCCAATTGAGCTAAATCACGTCTGACTGAACAACAACCATCTCCCTGTATTCTCTGTAAATTAACGTCCCTGTCAATAAGGCACATAACCCTCCCCACCCCCCACCCCCCCGAGTTTGTCAATGAATCTCTTGAGACCAATAAAACCTCGCGTCAACTTGCAATACTCCCGCTTCTTCACGACTAATACAACCGAAACCGGGAATGTTGAGCTGACGCTCCTGCCCGCCCTGCAACGGCGTCTCACTAATGTGCACAGTATCATAATTCCAGCCGTTGACCCCTGCCCTGAGCTCATCGGCCTTTAGTACAGTACGTCCTGCATCGAAACGTATGCAGCCCAGAAAATTAGTCTCAGCAAGCCTAACGCTTTGCTTCTTTTCTTTGTCGGAGGGCTTAACAACATCTGTCCCAACAACCACTCAGCTATCTGCAATGGCGTTCTTGTTTACATGTCACTGTAACTTTATTATGTTTCACCACGCTCCCATTTTAATGGCAAACCTTAACGGTGGTATATTAGTTCCAATAAAGTTCGGGTGTAAAGTGAGAGGGTTGCTCATGGGAGACTAAATGAAGGAGCTGCGCAAGATGGAGGCGTCAAGGCGCTGTCTCCAGACAGGAGTCTGTGCTGCCCCCCAGTGTTCGCTCGGCAGAAGACAATCTCTTTCTGAACAATGTAAATTACCGTGTATTCGATGTGCCCAGGAGCTCCAAGATGCATAAATGTGTGTGTGTGTGTGTGTGTGTGTGTGTGTGTGTGTGTGTGTGTGTGTGTGTGTGTGTGTGTGTGTGTGTGTGTGTGTGCGTGCGCGTGAGTGTGTGTTTGCGTGAGAGTGTGTGTGTGTGTGAGTGTGTGTTTGCGTGAGTGTGTGTGTGTGTATGTGTGAGTGTGTGTGTGTATCTGTGTGTGTGTGTGTGTGCGTGAGTGTGTGTTTGCGTGAGTGTGTGTGTATGTGTGTGTGTGAGTATGTGTGTGTGTGAGTGTGTGTGTGTGTATGTGTGTGTGAGAGAGAGTGTGTGTGTGTATGTGTGTGTTTGTGTGTGTATGTGTGTGTGCGTGAGTGTGTGTGTGTGTGTGTGTGGGTGTGTGTGTGCGTGAGTGTGTGTGTGTATGTGTGTGTGTGAGAGAGTGTGTGTGTGTGTGTGTCTGTGTGTGCGCGCGCGCGCGTGCACAAAATACGTGAATGTGTTTTATTGATATCCTACATATGCTTGCTATCTTTCCATTTCATACATATTGTGTGTGCTTTGTGCCATGTGGGACTGTTGGTACTGCAATTAGCAGACAGGTCCTGGCTGTATTCATGGGCAGTTCTCTGTGTTGAAATTACAATGAAACTTAAATTGAAATTAATTGAAATGAAATGAAACCGTTCCGTCTGTGGAGTTCGCACCGTCAGTGAAAGAGAATCTAGTGATACACATGTCTGAAGTTCTCATTCCAACCCTAATGTTAAACTGAAAGTTCTTATTAATTTTGGCCACACCTGCCGAAACGAGTCCCTCTTCGTTCCTATATACTGGTAGCTATAACATAGCCAACATAGAAACATAGAAAAATCTGCAGCACAATAAATTGCACCCACAAATCTGTGCCGAACATGTCCCTAACTTAGAAAGACCTAGGGATTACCCATAGACCTCTATTTTTACAAGCTCCATGCAGCCAGCCTGGAGTCTCTCAAAACTCCCTATCGTATCCGCCCTCACCACCGCCGCCGGCAGCCTATTCCACACACTCACCACTCTACGTAAAAAAAAAAAAACCTGACCCTTACAACTCCTCTGCAATACTTCCAAGCACCATAAACCAATGCGCTTCTGTGCTAGCCATTTCAGCCTTGGCGAAAGGGGTCTGACTATCCACACGATAAATGCCTCTCATAATCTTGGACACATCTGTCTGTTCACCGCTCATCCTCCGTCGCTCCAAGGAGAAAAGATCGAGTTCATTCAACCTCATGAGGCATGCTCCCCAATTCCAGCAACAATCTTGTATTTTGGGGACCACATACCATCGAGGAATCTGGTTTTCGTCCACAGTACCTCTTTTCCGTTCCTCTAATGAAGACAACCCGATCGATACAGCTCGTCAGATTTCACCCGCCTCCCTGCTGAGCCACAGAACCATAGTCAGTGCCAGAGACCTGACCGGAGAGACTTTCCCCTGCTTGGTCATTTGCACCTCTCCCCACCCATCCAGAAGAATCGGAAGTCGTCTATCTGTTATTGTTATTGGTCACAAGGGGTCCCTCCACTGCTTCTGGCTGTTCAACCCCTTTCACTTTCCTGTCTGTCACCCAGATTCCTGTATGCTACACCTTGAGTGTAAATACATCTCTATACATCTTCCCTATAACCCGCTCAGCTTCCCGAATGATCCCGAGATCCTCCAGTTCTAGTTCGAACTCTGTAATGAATAGTGATAGACGGTGCAGCTGGATGACCTTCTTACAGGTGCAGTTGTCGGGGACTCTGGAGGTCTCCATGCCCTCCCACAACCCATAGGGCAAGCAGCCAACGCTCCTGCAGGAATGCTTACAGCTCTTTCCAACTGTAATTATAAACGAAACAATCTATAAACTGAAAACAAATCTACCAAAAGTTTTGTGTCTTCTGTCATCCGAGACTCTCCTCCTTACAGCATCAAATTGGATAAGCCCTCTAACTCGAACAATGTCCGCTGCGATTGCCCACAACTTTACTCCCAGGTAAACACCTTCTGCTCCGGTTCATTACACAGATACAGAAATTCAAACAATGAATGAAATTCACCCCACGCCGTCCTATCACCCAGACGCGGGGTCAGGCACAGATTGAATCTTCCTCCCCCCGGTCCCTTCACACACTCCGGGGATCAGAAGCTGTTTTCCTCTCCCCACCCCCAGCACTCCGCCGTTCTAGTAGTCCTTCATTGTGTGTCTGTCTCGGAGACAGTGCATGTGTTTGTGTTCAGATGGTGAGCAGTGAAGAACGGAGAAGTGGAACAGGTCGCAGGGAGTAGGGACGTGGTGTTGAGATAGTGGACACTGGGAGAAAGTGGTGTGGAACCACGAGACCGGCCTGTCCACCCAGAGCAGGGAACAGGATCAGAACTGAGAGATCGACATGCGGAGGAGGGGGTTGGGATGGTAACACCAGACGTCACATCTCCCCTTTCTTTCCCAGAATTCCAGATGAACAGGGGCGGGGGGTAGAGTATCGAGAGTGTTGATTTGACCGTGAAAGGTGTAGGGGACGGAGCGGGTCAGGGAGACGTGGAGAGGAGATGGGGAAGGAGGATATGACGGAGAGAGCAAGGAGTGCGGGAGTCGGGAGGGTTGATGGAGTCGTGGTGTGTAAGAGAAGATTGCGGTGATGGAAATGGAGGTAGGGGAAATCAACATCGGGTGGAGGATGTTGTGGTGTGGTGATGTAATACCAGAAGTCACGTCTCCCTCTTCCCCACAATTCCACAATAACACAGAAAGGGAGCGGGGTAGAGGAGGGAGCGGGATGCCGGAAACGTGGAAGGTTGCAGGGACGCAGCGTTTCAAAGAGAAGGGTAGAGGGGTTGGGAAAGTGGGAGATGACAGAGACGGCGTGAGGTGTAGGGGACAAAGCAGTAATGGAGCCGAGGTGTGTAGAAGGGAAGGGATGACGAAAACGGGGAGGGTTGTGACGTAGAGGATGTTTTGTCTGACTGTGGCGAGGTTGATCATCGGGGAACAAGGGATTGACGACGAGGGCAGTCGTAGGGGAGGAAGGGGTTGACGGAGACAGGGTAGGGTGCTGGCACTGCTGGTGGTGACAGAGTCGGGAGGTGTGTAAAAGAGCGAGGGGGTCATGGAGATGGGCAAGGGTTATTGGAAGGGACAGAGTGACTGGAACCGAGAGTGGGGAAGAGGGAGGAACTGACAGAGGGGATGAGGAGGAGAAGCTGGAACAACTGACATATGTAGCGGTGCACAGGAGGGAGGGAGTCATGGAGGCGAGTAGGATTTTAGTGGAGAGGACCGTTTCTGATGTCGGGGAAGTTGGGGATGAGGGAGACGAAGGGGGTTGCAGTTGAGTAAGTACACGCATTGGAAAGTCACGTTGCATTTGAAAAAGACGTTAGAGATGGGCACCATGTTAAGCTCTGCTCGCTCCCTTCTTCTTCTGCAACCTCTATTTTCTAGGCCGATGTAAGAATCATCCTTCTGGTGGGTGAACCCTCGCAGGGCATCGGGTTCCGAATGTTTACCTGGTAGGGCACTAAAACCTTTGCTACCACCAGGCTGGACTGTTCAATGACTCGGTGGTAAGGAAGACTAATAAAAGGTTCACATTCATCTCCCGGGCAAGGATTTAATTTTAAGGCTCTGCTGAGGCCTCATTTGGAGTGTGCTTCCCTGTCACTTTCACTTTAACACTCGGACTACCAATTTCTGCCTGTCACAATCCTTCCTGAAATGTCTGTAATTAAATGGATTGTGCTGAGCACTCAGTGCTCAACCGTAGGAGATCCATTTCCAGCACTGTGTGTTGTGATTGACACTTCCGATGTAGTTACTTCCGGCATTTATTTTAGTCTAAGTCTGAGTTAATTCCAGACCTGACTCTGCACTTGGGTTGACACCATCCATAACTCCCGGGACACAGCAGTTATTGTGATGTCAGGAGTTTGTGACGATTTGGTCTCTCATTGAACACGAGTAAATGTCTATGGATGTCCGCTGGGAGGCGCTCTGTTCAGTCGCATCACCGCCTGGTGTGGAGTCTACGACGCCCAGGGTGGTCAGAGACTGCAGAGGGGTGTAGATTCAGCCAGTACCGTCAAGGGCAACACCGCTCCCTCCGTCTCGTAGTTGAAACGGTGTTTATCACGATCGCAAGACGAACTCTTCCTGGACGTTTTGTATTCGGTGCATTCGAACTTTCCAGTTTTCATCTTGTAGACGACATGAGAGGCCACCTTCCTATCAAAAGAGGTTACGAAATCTCAACAGAAGCAAAACAGTTTTCTGGAAATATTCCCACTGCTGCCCTCTCTCCACGGCCCGTGTCAGTCTCTAATCTAATCTCAACATACCGCGATCTCCACGCAGCCGCACGTCAGTATCCAAACTATTCCCACTACACCGATCACTGTCCACGACGCCGCGTCGTTATCCAGACTAATCTCACTGCACCTTCACGGGATCCAGCGGGGCACCGAGTCTGGTTGTGACGGTGGGAAGACAGGAGATGACGGAGAGTGTGCAGAGAGGGACTGTGTCACGAAGAAGGGCCAGCTTGTAAGGGAGAGACGGTGACGGGGACGGGATTGGTGTACAGGAGAGAGTTTGTGACCAAGAGTGGGAGTATTACTGGAGATCGAAGGTAGACGAAGTCTGGGAGGACTCTTGGGAGAGGGAGAGGATTATGCATACGGGGGGACTGTGACCCCGCTGAGGTGAAGTGCGTGACAGTATGTCGGTATCGTTGGGCGGTGTGTTCATGTTATGCTGCAAGGCGAGTCGGTGCGCCGCTGTCACGGTGAGGGGCGCGTTCATGTCCAGTTGAGGGCTGTGTCGGTGTCACGGTGAGGGAGGTGTCGGTGTCACGGTGAGGGCTGTGTCTGTGTCACGGTGAGGGCTGTGTCGGTGTCACGGTGAGGGAGGTGTCGGTGTCACTGTGAGGGAGGTGTCGGTGTCACGGTGAGGGCTGTGTCGGTGTCACGGTGAGGGGTGTGTCTGTGTCACGATGAGGGGGCGTTCATGTCCAGTTGAGGGGTGTGTCGGTGTCACGGTGAGGGCTGTGTCGGTGTCACGGTGAGGGCTGTGTCGGTGTCACGTTGAGGGGTGTGTCTGTGTAGTGGTGAGAGATGTGTCAGTGTCACAGTGAGGGCTGTGTCGGTGTCACGGTGAAGGGTGTGTCTGTGTAGTAGTGAGGGCTGTGTGGCTCGTTCACTGCCTATGTCGAGAGGTCGTTCCCTGAGTTTCTCAATGCAGCGTCATATTCCTTCATCTACCCCGCCCCCTGCGTTTCCCATCCCATTTCAAAACTCTCCCTGAACCTCCAGTAGAGCAGGGAACGTCAATCACCGAACAGAGGAGACCCTTCTGCCCGCAATGTTGTGATATACCAATTAATCTAAATCCCTTCTGCTGACACACGTCCATCTCTATCAATTCCCTGCAAATCCACGTGACTGTCAAAGAGCCAGTGAAAGGCCTCTATCGATCAGCCCTCACCACTGTCTCTGGTAGCACAGCTCAATCACCCACAAGTATCTGTGCGAATAAAAAACTTGCGAACCTCATTTCCTTTGAACTTGCCCCTCTCATCTCAATGCATGCCCTCTTGTACTAGACATTTTTATCCTGGGGGTAATAACACCCGCTTTCTAGTCCATCTGTGTCTGTTCTAGTGAGATAACCCTCTGCCAGTTGCCCTCTCCGCCTTCGCCGCTCCAGAGAAAAGAAACCGAAATTCTGCCCACTGCCTATAGATATTGCTCTCTATACCGGGCACCATCCTTGTGAATCCCCACTGTATCCTCCCCAAAGACACTCACAATTTCTTTAATGGAGCGTCCAGAAATTAATCAGGAATCTCCGAAACGTCAAACCCAGTCTCAACTCTTATCACTACGCCCCTTGGTTACCCGGCACTCTTCCCCATTCACAGTGTGTTGTCCCCAATCCTCTACACTGAAGTTCCTCTCTCCTTCCAAACCTCCCACAATTCTAATGAAATAGCGCCTGGGCTCCAACTTAGCAGGTACCTCTTTGCCAGAAAACAACCTGGCCGAATCCGCACGTGCCGGATCATTCCTGACGCCAAAAATATTGGCCTTCATTCAATTTGTAAACTAAATTGGAGGAGTAGTCAGCATGGCGTTTTAAAGGGCAGGTCGTGCCTTACAAACCTGATTACATTTTTTGAGGATGTGATTAAACACATTGCTGAAGGAAGAGCAGTAGATGTAGTGTATATGGATTTCAGCAAGGCATTTGATAGGTTACCCCGTGCAAGGCTTGCTGAGAAAGTAAGGAGTCATAGGATCAAAGAGGACATTGCCCCCAGAAGGCTAATCGTGCTTTCAGACGGGTCATATTCTGCATGGAGATCGGTCACCAGTTGAGTGTCTCGGGGATCTCTTCCGGGGCCCTTACTCTTCGTGATTTTTATAAATGAACTGGAGGGAGTGGAGGGAGTGGTTAGCACGTTTGCTGATGACATAAAGGTTGGAGGTGTTGTGGATAGACTGGAGGGTTGTCAGAGGTAACAGCGGGACATTGGTAGGATGGAAAACTGAGCAAGAAAGTGTCAGACGTTCAACCCAGATAATTGTGAAATAGCTCATTCTTGTTGATCTTCTCCACCAACCAACTAACCAGTAAAAAGGCAGGATGCAGAAGGACAGACAGAATAGCAGAATGTTAAACACAGTGGCAAGTGAAACACAATATTGGAAAATGCATGGTCGTGCACATTGGTTGTAGAAATAAATGTGCGGACCATTGCCTAAACGGGGAGAAATTCCAAAACACACAGAGGCAGTGGGACATCTTCTTCCAGGGCGCCATCACATCTTTCAACGCACGAGAACTAACTCCACATTTTTGCAGTATTTATTAATATTTTTAGTTTACATTAATTTTACATTCTTGCATCGCACTGATGCTGCAAACAGAGAAATTCTAGTCCATGTAAGTCTTAGATAATAAATCAAATGGAGATTCCAGTAGGAAACATCCGATGCGAGTGAACAGGACACTTGGCCCGCTGGTCTTCACTGGTCAGGACACTGAGTACATGTGACGGGAGGTCACGTTGCCGTGGGACAGGACGTCAGTGAGCCCGCACAGTTTTGGTCGCCCTGCTCTGGGAAAAAATGCCATTGAGCCGGAAAGAATGTAGAGGGAGATTTACAGGATTATTGCCGGGACTCGAGTAACAGAGATGGAGAGAGGAAGGGGTCTTTATTCGCTGCAGCGTACAGAGTTGCATAAACTCAAGAGGGGCACAGACAGACGGTATGCGCATAGACTTTTACCCAGAGCTGGGGCATCGCGACCCAGACGGGACAGGATTTAGGTCAGAGTAGGTGGAGAGGAGATAGAAAGAGCGAGATCAGAGGGAGGCAGGTGTTAGAGTGAACGGAGTGGAGAAGGAGAGAGTGCGGTAGAGAGGGGGGTGGAAAGGGAGGGAAATATAAAGAGGTTGAAAGAGACTGGTTAAATAACGGGCGGAGAAAGGTCGAGGAAGTAGAATGAGGAGGGGGGTAGAGAGAGATAGTGGGAGTGAGGAAGAGCTGTTGGGGGAGGGATGGCGAGAAAGAAGGGGATAGATGGAGAGCGGTGTTTGTCCATGTGTGGTGGGGAGAACGGGGTTGCAAAAAGAGGACAAATGAGTAACAGGTGGGGGCAGACACTGCAGGGAGGATTTTGAGTGGATGGGCTGAGTGAGAGTGGAGGAGAGAAATGGAAGGGAAAGAAAGGGAAAATCATTTGATTCAAGTCGGCTCTGCGGGCTGTTGACAGAGAAGCTGGATCTCTTCAGGAATATCCGGCCAGCAGGGGGCAGAATACTCGCAGATGAAATGGTGGTTCTCATGAAGGCAATTGTCACTCCCTCCACTCGATGCGCATGCACTGCAGGAGGACCTTCCGGAGGACACATTGTACAGCAGACCAGTGGCATCATCCCTATCAATAAATGGTTAAAAAATGTGCACAGAGACGAAACAGGTCCGGCGGAACACGAGCCCGTTGCCAAACTAATCCCATTAAATCCGGGCAATCACCAGAGCCCTGGGTCGTTCCCAAAATAATTCCAGTGTTCCAATGTCTCCCTTCTGCTCTGTGCCAGTCACCAAATTAATCCAACTAACCAGCTCCCCCACAGCCTGCGGCCCGTCGTCCCGCGGTCTCCACAGACCTGAGGCAGACCCAGTGCGAATCGAACACACCCACTTTCTCCCGTCAGATCTATTCCACTCACCAAACAAATTCAAGTATCCCAACCTTCCACCCACCCTCCACAGACATACGCTGTTCCGGAATTAATACCATCGGCACAATACGATCCTCCAACCCTCTGTCGGTCTCCGAATCATTCCCACGGCTCCTCTCCCTCCCGAAAGTTTTTGTCCGTCTCCAGGTTAATCCCATTGCCCCGCACCGTTCCCTCAGCCCTGCGTCAGTCGGCAATCTGGACCCACTGACCGACTCTGTGGCCACATCCCCGTATCGGTCTCCAAACTAATCCAGTTTTCCTAATCTCTCCCCCAGATCAGTGTCAGACCCCAAACTGATCCTGCTGCATAACTCTCTCTCACAGAGCAAGGCCTGTCGCCAAACTAATCCGACTCTGCCTCCTGCTCCCCACAGATTTGTGTCAGACTCCAAGCTAATTCCACGGCATCTCACAATCCCCACATCCCTGCGTCAGTCACCAAAATAATCCCAGGGAAATAATCCCCGGAGCCCACTGACAATCGTCAAAATATCTCACTGCCCTGTCCCGCGACAGACCCGTATCGCTCCTAAACCTCGTATCATCCTCTCCCGACAGCAAATTCCATTACCCCACCCTCTTCTCACGAATCTGCTTCAGTCCGAAAACTAATCCCACTTTCTCCCCTCAAAACAGAGTCATTCCCCAACTCCCACCCCAGATCAGTCCAAATCTCACCCGGTCTCGCATTGTCTAATCCAGTAAGTAACGTTCCGGCGGATAAGAGAGCAGATAACAAAACTCTGTAAAATTAAATTCCTTTGATTAATGCCGAGAATGGAAAACTGTTAACGAGAGTGTGTGATGGGACGGTGTGAAGGGAGATTCACTCTGTGTCTGAACCCGGGAGTGTGTGAAGGGACGGTGTGGAGGGTGATTCACTCTGTGCCTGACCCCAGGAGAGTGTGATGGGACAGTGTAGAGGGTGATTCACTCTGTGCCTGACCCCAGTAGTGTGTGATGGGACAGTGTAGAGGGTGATTCACTCCGTGCCTGACACCAGGAGTGTGTGATGGGACAGTGTAGAGGGAGATTTACTCTGGGCCTGACCCCGGATTGTGTGATGGGACGGTGTGGATGGTGATTCCCTTTGTGTCTGATCCCGGGAGTGTGTGATGGGGCAGTGTAGAGGGAGCGTCACTCTGTGTCTGACCCCGGGAATGTTTGGTGGGACGGTGTGCGGGGAGATACACACCGTTTCTGACCCCGGTGCGTGATGGGACGGTGTTAAGGGAGATTCTCTCTGTGTCTGACCCCGGGACTGTGTGATGAGAGGGTGTGGAGGGAGATTCACTCTGTGTTTGACCCCGGGAGTGTGTGATGGGACGGTGTGGAGGGAGATTTACTCTGTGCCTGACCCCGGATTGTTTGATGGGACTGTGTGGAGGGAGATTCTCTCTGTGTCTGACCCCGCGAGTCTGTAATGGGACGATGTGGCGGGAGATTCACTTTGTGTCTGACCACACGTATGTGTTATGATTCCTGTGTTACTGTGGGATCTTCTCGTTCTGTGACACATACCGCTTCATCCTGGGAATTGATTTCAAGAAGACTTGATTCACGTTTTGAACATTCTTTCATCGCTTTTAGGAAAGATGTTGCAAATTTGGATACGTAGTACCGCCTGTCAGTATTTGTGACAAAGTCCTTGGAACAGGCCTGCTCTGGAAATCAGGAGAAAGGAACACAGTGAATCTCTCCCGCACCGTCCAATCGCACATTACCAAGTATCAGGCACAGTGACCTTCCCTCCAAACCATCCGTCACACACTCACGGATTCAAGACACAGAGTGAATCTCGTTCCGCACTTTCCTATCGCACATGCCTGGAGAGGGACACAGAATGAAGATTCCTCCACAACGTCCCATCACAGATTCAGAGGATCAGGCACAGAGTGACGTTCCCTCCACATCATCCATCTTAGACTCTCCAATCAGGCACAGATTGAGGCTATCTGTACACTCCCCTGATACACTAACTGAGCAGGACACAGAATGATCCTCGCGACACATTATCCCATCACACACTCAGTGTGTCAGAAACAGAGCGATGCTCCTTCCACACCGCCCCATCAGAGACCCCTGAAGTGGAGTGGTGCCCACTCCACTGAGCCTCGTCACACAGCCCGTTTCCCCCCACACTCTGCATTCTCCCGTGGTCAGACACAGAGTGAAACTCTCACTCTCTCTCTCTCTCTCTCTCTCTCTCTCTCTCTCTCTCTCTCTCTCTCTCTCTCTCTCTCTCTCTCTCTCTCTCTCTCTCTCTCTCTCTCTCTCTCTCTCTCTTTCACACACACACGCAGGTTTAGACTGCACGCTGGCTTCTGTCAAATCACACGATCTTGCAGCCAGACCAGACACAGAAGCTTCCTCCACAGCATGCCTTCACACATTCCCGGAGTGAGGCACAGACTTCAGCAGCTATCACAGTGTCCATTCGCATACTCCAGGGATCAGACACAGAGGAGCTCTTTCAGTACTAACCGATTCCTGACACCCGGAGAAAGACATTAGTGAAGCTATTTCTCCGTTTCCCATGACAGCATACATTAACTCCATGTCCTCATCACTCATTCCAACGGTCAGATGTGGAGTCAGACTCCGGGTGTTACTCCCTCCACACCGTCTCATAACACGCTCCTGGTGTCAGACATAGAGTGAAGCTCCCTCCACACTGCACCTCACACACTCCCTGTGTAAGCGAACTTAATTTAGATCCTTCCACAATGTCCAAGTGATTCTCATTCTACAAGTTCTCAACGCAAAATGCAAGGCACAGAGGGAATCTGCGTCCACAGGGTCCCATCACACTCTCCCGAGTCTAACACAGTGTGAATCTCCCTCCTTACGTTCCATCACACACTTCCTGGAGAGTCACAGAGTCAGTTTGTCTCTGAACCGTCCCATCACACTCCCCTGTGTTCTCACACAAAGCGAAATTCCGCTCACACATTCAGACTATCTCCACAATATCCAATCACCCAGTCTGGCGAAGCATAGAATGAACGTCACTCTGCACTGTCCCATCACACAATCCCGCTGTCAGACACGGAGTGAAGCTGGATCCATACTGTCCCATCAGACATTGCCGGAGTGAGACACAGAGTGAAGCTAAAATGGTAAGTCTCACAATCCCGTGATCAGACCCAGAATGAATCCATCTCCACAACGTCCCATCACACCCTCCTGGATTCAGTGACAGACTGAAATTTCCTCCAGGCAGCCACATCACACACTCACCAGGTCATACACTGAGTGAAACATCCTCCATACTATCTCCTTACACGCTCCAGATTCCACGCACAGAGTGTCGCTTCCTCTCTCCATGCCTGCCCTGTGATGAGGAGCGGGTGAAAGAGGGGGATGATGCCTCACCTCTTCTACTGGTCAAAAAATCACAGATTTGAGCCTTGGTTTCGTTGACAGATCTGTACTTCGTTTCCATCTCAGAGAACTGGTGACGGAGATCGCTGCGCATTCCTGTAAGAAAAGACAGATTAGAGTTGAGCAAGGAAAGTTTGGATTGAAGGGATGAGTTTAACTCATTGAAATTTTCGGTCGGAGCTGACCTTAGACTAACGTATCTGTGATACTGAGAGGCATGGTGAAGGATGTTTAGCGTTTACAGTGACGCGTGACTCAGTGTCACGCTAAAGATTGTGTCACAGAGAGTGTTTTATCGGTGTCACGGTGAAGGGTGGAACAGTGAAGGATGTTCTTGTGGCACACTGAGAGGCTTCGGCGCCACGTTGAGCGGCGTGTCTGTGTCACGCTGAGGAATTATCAATGTCGCGGTGAAGGTCCTGTTGTTGTTGTCATGGGGGCCTGCGTCGGTTTTGTGGTGGGCATGGCCGGTTGCTGTGAGGGACGTTTCGGTGTCACTGTGATAGGTGTTTCTGTGCCCCGGCGGGAGTTGTGCCGGATCACAACGAAGTGTATCTCGATGTCAAGGCGAGGGAAATGTCCTGGTGAGTGGTTGGTGGGATCACGGTTGGTGGTGTATCTGTGTCATGGTCAGGGGTGTGCTGGTCTCACAGAGCGGGGTTATGTCTGTTTCACGGTGAGAGACGTGTGGTGGTCACGGTGCGTGTGAGAGTGTCACGCTGAGCTGTCCAACGGTGTCACGGAGAGTATTATGTCGGTGTCATTGTGGATTCAGCTATCGGTATCAGTTCATGGGTTTGCCAGTGTCAGGGTGAGGTGTGGGTAATTGCCTCAATGAGTGGTACATCGGTGTTATGTTGAGGGGGAATACTGTCTCGGTAAGGGGTGTTACAGTGACTTCTGAGTCTTTGTTACGATGCGGTGTGTAGCGGAACACGTTGAGGAGAGTGAAGTTGTCACGGTGTACGGTACCTCAGTGTCACGGTGAAGAGCGTGTCGCTGTCACTGTGAGATGTGTTTCGGAGTCGCCTTGAGCAGTTCATCAGTAATACCGTCAGAGACATGTCTATATTACAATGAGGGGTGCGTTGCGGTCAGTGTGACTGTCATGTGTGTGTCACGGCGATGGTCAGGAGTGTTCTTGTGTTCTGGTGTCTCTTTGAAGGCCGTTACCGTGACAGCATTGTTGATGTTATGATGAATGGCGTGTCGGTGTCAGGACGAGTCTTGATTGTGTGTCAGTGTTGTGTTGATGGGTTTTAACCGGTGTTACGGTAAGGGGCGTGTCGGTGTCCCTGTGGTGTTTTCTAATAACAATTCATTCCACTCCCTTTACTTATGGTCTGACACTACCGGGACACCGTTCCACTCACCGTAGATCAAGAAACCGGCCACTGTCACGATGAGGGCGGCAGTAACTAGGCAGAGTAGGCAGATCAGACGGTACGGTCTATTTCTGATCTTCACTTTCGACTGTTGTTCATGTGCAGCTGTGGAGAGACCACAAGAACATGAGACCATAAGATATAATAGCAGGGAGTGGACATTTGTGCTATCGAGTCTGCCCCGCCATTCAATTAAGGGCGAAAATAATTCTTCCAGTCATCCCCACTCCCGGGCCTACTGCCGATACCCTTTAATGCCCGGGCTAATCAAGAGCCTATCTCTCTCTGCGTTAAATGCACCAAATAATTTGGCTTTCAAGCCGCTCGTGGCAACAAATTGCACCGATTTAACAGCCTCTGAATAAAGTAATTTGTCGTCATCTCCGTTCTAAAAGGACGTCGTTCAATCCGGTAGTCGTGGCCATTTGTCCTAGAATCGCTTACCATTGGAAATAACATTTCCATATCTAATCTCTCCAGGCTTTGAGGGTTCGGTACGTTTCTATGAGACGCCCTCTCATTCTCCTGATCTCCAGGGAATACAGCCCAAGAGCTGCCGGATGTTCCTCAAACAACGACCCTCTCATTCCTGGAATCATTCTCGTGAAACATCTCCGAACCCTCTCCGATGTCAGTATTTATAAGAAGCCCAAAACCGCACACAATCCTCTCAGTGTGGTCTCACGAGTGCCTTTTGGTGCCTCAACATCACATCCCTGCTCTTATATTCTGTACCTGAATGTCAACATTTCATTCGCTTTCTTCACCACCAACTGAACTTGGGGGTTAACCTTTAGGGTATCTTGCACAGGTGCTCCCAAGTCATTCTGCAAATCTGCATTTTGAGTTCTCTCACCATCTGTATAATAGTCCGATTGTTTATTTCTTCCTCCAAAGTGCACGACCATATACGTTCCAAAATTGTGTCTTATTTGCCTCTTCTTTGCCCATTCCCCTAAACTAACTGCGTCCCTCTGTAAGCTCTCTGTTTCCTCAACAATTCCCGCTCCTCCACCTATCTTTGCAAATTCTGCACAAGTCTTTGACAGACATTGTCGAAATCAGCGG
>NW_026780604.1:0-30568 GCF_030144855.1 Hypanus sabinus | reverse complement strand
TGCCCCTTCCACTTGGCACTCGGTGGCGTCGGCAGAGCAATGTGTGGTTAAGTGCCTCGCTCAAGGACACAGCACACTCCCTTAGCAGGGGCTCGAACCAGCGACCTTCAGATCACTAAACCAACGCTTTAACCACTTGGCCACATGCCAGCAACCCTATCTACATAATTTTGTATACCCCTAGGATCTCTCCTCAATCATTTGCGCTCCAGGGAAAACCAACTTATATGCTTTAACCTTTCCTTATTACTCAAGTCTTCAAGTTACATCCTTGTAAAATTTCTCTCTACTTTATTTACATCATTTCTGTAGGTCGGTGACCAAAACTACACACAATACTCCAAATCAGGCCTCAGCAACTCATACAACTTCAACATAACACCCCATCTCCTGTACTCAGTAATATGATTTATGAAGGCCAGTGTGCCAAAACCTTTCTTTTCGACCGTAATAAGTCCTACCGTGGTTGGTCCTACTTAAGTCCTGGCACTAGTCTGTATTGAATTCCATTTCTCAGCTCACTGTAAGCCATGACAGTCTTCCTCACTATTCCCACAAGCTATGTCACCCGAAAATGCTGATCCAGTCAAGCAGATCATCAATATCGGTGACAAGCAACCCACTATGAAGAGAGGCAACCATCTGATACCGCTCGCCGGCTCATCCCATAAAGCCAGCGTCTCATCCAATTTAAGATCTCAAACTGAAAGCTGAGCGACTGAACCTCCCTCCTATGCAGGACCTCGTTTTGTAGACAACATCCACAGACTTTCCTCCATCAACTTTCCTGGTAATTTCCTTGACAAACTCCAAGACTGGTTAGACACGATCGACAACACACAAAGTCATGCGGGTCACCCGCCGATTTTCAGAAACGGATGACGTGGCACCTGTTAGTTCAGACGCAATGGTGAGGGCGGGTAGCCGCCAGATGACTCAGCAGTGGCTGGAAGAAAAGCCGTGTGGTGCGCGGAGAAAAAATGCCTGCAAACTCTGAGGGAGCTACCGAGTATGTGGACAAGCTCATAGCTGACGAGAACCTCAGTCTCAAGTAGATGAGGCTCCATTACCCTGGCAACGTACACTAGCAACAGAACTCGAAGATCCCACAGGATTCAAACAAACTGAGGACAGTTATGAAAGATCCCCATCGCTGCTCCCCATCTATAATTCTTTGAGGCTCCAGCATACCAGGTACTGACAGATGCAAACCAGCAGTAAATGAAAATAAGGCCTGAAAAGGTGTCAGAATTTACCCAGTAAATAACCACGCAAATAACAATCGCTTAGATCAGCAAAGTTCAGGGGACACGTAAAACATTCCTACTTGAGGGGGGCGGGGGAGAAATAGAGGCTTCGACTAAAGAATACCTTGGTGTTTGATAATGATTTGACAGCATTTCCTGTACCAAAGCAGGAAGTAGCTGTTGGTGATTTGCTCGTGTCTGTAAAATGGGTCACAGGACCTGCGTTGGCAACCCACTGTGCATCAACTTACGGACTGGGAGATGCTAGTTGACAAAAACACTGCAAGTGACGATGATGAAATTGAAAGATTTACTATCCTGTTCATTGAGTTGTTGGGTAACGAAATCAAAAGCACCAATTGTGACCGAACAACAACGCATGAATTTGTATTTGAAGCAAGCAATATCTAACAGGGGAGAGATGAAAACACATGAAACAATTTTCCCCTTTTAACCTTCCACAGTCCAGCTTCGCCATTATTATTACATGACCTCTTTTAATCAGGCAAAAACGTTAACGCAGCCGCTGAGGGTGTGGGAAAATCAGTGATCATTCCCTGCGGGACTGTCACACAACTGATGGGAAAGTCACGAGCTGACAAGGCCAGCACCCACAGAACAGGGGAAGAGTTTAATCACACACACACTCCTCTCTCACAGCACTCCCTCACCCTCCACTACCCTCTCAATCCCAGAACTTCCCAATCTCTCACTGACAACCTTTAAACATCCTCCTCTCTCAGTCCCTGCGTCTCTGCCCCCCCCACGACCCTCACCGGCCTCTCGATGAGGTCAATGCAGGGCTGCAGGTCAAGGCCGAAGTCGACGAAGGCCCAGTCGATGCCTTCCCGCTGGTACTCCTCCTGCTCGAGCACAAACATGGTGTGGTTGAAGAGTTGCTGCAGCTTCTCGTTGGTATAGTTAATGCAGAGTTGTTCGAATGAGTTCAGCTGCACCGCGAGAGAGCAAAGACAACAGTCAGTATCCTGTATCACCGGGGGGGGGGGGGGTCAGTCAGTATCCTGTATCACTGGGGGGGGGATCAGTCAGTATCCTGTATCACCGGGGGGGGGGGGGGGGGATCAGTCAGTATCCTGTATCACCGGGGGGGGGGGGGGGATCAGTCAGTATCCTGTATCACCGGGGGGGGGGGGGGGTCAGTCAGTATCCTGTATCACCGGGGGGGGGGATCAGTCAGTACCCTGTATCACCGGGGGGGGGATCAGTCAGTATCCTGTATCACCGGGGGGGGGGGATCAGTCAGTATCCTGTATCACTGGGGGGGGGGGGATCAGTCAGTATCCTGTATCACCGGGGGGGGGGGGGATCAGTCAGTATCCTGTATCACCGGGGGGGGGGGGGGTCAGTCAGTATCCTGTATCACCGGGGGGGGGGGATCAGTCAGTATCCTGTATCACCGGGGGGGGGGATCAGTCAGTATCGTGTATCACCAGGGGGGGGATCAGTCAGTATCGTGTATCACTGGGGGGGGGGGATCAGTCAGTATCGTGTATCACCGGGGGGGGGGGGGATCAGTCAGTATCCTGTATCACCGGGGGGGGGGGATCAGTCAGTACCCTGTATCACCGGGGGGGGGGGGATCAGTCAGTATCCTGTATCACCGGGGGGGGGGGGGGGGGTCAGTCAGTATCGTGTATCACCGGGGGGGGATCAGTCAGTATCCTGTATCACCGGGGGGGGGGGGGGGGATCAGTCAGTATCCTGTATCACCGGGGGGGGGGATCAGTCAGTATCGTGTATCACCGGGGGGGGGGGGAATCAGTCAGTATCCTGTATCACCGGGGGGGATCAGTCAGTATCCTGTATCACCGGGGGGGGGGGGGGGATCAGTCAGTATCCTGTATCACCGGGGGGGGGGGGGATCAGTCAGTATCGTGTATCACCGGGGGGGGGGGGGGGGGGTCAGTCAGTATCCTGTATCACCGGGGGGGGGGATCAGTCAGTATCCTGTATCACCGGGGGGGGGGATCAGTCAGTATCGTGTATCACCAGGGGGGGGATCAGTCAGTATCGTGTATCACTGGGGGGGGGGGATCAGTCAGTATCGTGTATCACCGGGGGGGGGGGGATCAGTCAGTATCCTGTATCACCGGGGGGGGGGGATCAGTCAGTACCCTGTATCACCGGGGGGGGGGGGATCAGTCAGTATCCTGTATCACCGGGGGGGGGGGGGGGGTCAGTCAGTATCGTGTATCACCGGGGGGGGGATCAGTCAGTATCCTGTATCACCGGGGGGGGGGGGGGATCAGTCAGTATCCTGTATCACCGGGGGGGGGATCAGTCAGTATCGTGTATCACCGGGGGGGGGGGAATCAGTCAGTATCCTGTATCACCGGGGGGGATCAGTCAGTATCCTGTATCACCGGGGGGGGGGGGGGGATCAGTCAGTATCCTGTATCACCGGGGGGGGGGGGGGGTCAGTCAGTATCCTGTATCACCGGGGGGGGGGGGGGGGTCAGTCGAGTATCCTGTATCACCGGGGGGGGGGATCAGTCAGTACCCTGTATCACCGGGGGGGGGATCAGTCAGTATCCTGTATCACCGGGGGGGGGGGGGGGATCAGTCAGTATCGTGTATCACCGGGGGGGGGGGTCAGTCAGTATCGTGTATCACCGGGGGGGGGGGGGTCAGTCAGTATCGTGTATCACCGGGGGGGGGGGGGTCAGTCAGTATCCTGTATCACTGGGGGGGGGGAATCAGTCAGTATCCTGTATCACCGGGGGGGGGGGATCAGTCAGTATCCTGTATCACCGGGGGGGGGGGGGGGTCAGTCAGTATCCTGTATCACCGGGGGGGGGGGGGTCAGTCAGTATCCTGTATCACCAGGGGGGGGGGGGGGATCAGTCAGCATCGTGTATCACCGGGGGGGGGGATCAGTCAGTATCCTGTATCACCGGGGGGGGGGGGGGATCAGTCAGTATCCTGTATCACCGGGGGGGGGGGGGGATCAGTCAGTATCCTGTATCACTGGGGGTGGGGGGGATCAGTCAGTATCCTGTATCACCGGGGGGGGGGGGATCAGTCAGTATCCTGTATCACTGGGGGGGGGGGGGATCAGTCAGTATCCTGTATCACCGGGGGGGGGGGGGATCAGTCAGTATCCTGTATCACCAGGGGGGGGGGGGTCAGTCAGTATCCTGTATCACTGGGGGGGGGGATCAGTCAGTATCCTGTATCACCGGGGGGGGGGGGGGGTCAGTCAGTATCCTGTATCACTGGGGGGGGGGATCAGTCAGTATCCTGTATCACTGGGGGGGGGGATCAGTCAGTATCCTGTATCACCAGGGGGGGGGATCAGTCAGTATCCTGTATCACTGGGGGGGGGATCAGTCAGTATCGTGTATCACCGGGGGGGGGGGGGTCAGTCAGTATCCTTTATCACCGGGGGGGGGGGCGGGTTCAGTCAGTATCCTGTATCACCAGGGGGGGGATCAGTCAGTATCCTTTATCAGCGGGGGGGGGGTCAGTCAGTATCCTGTATCACCAGGGGGGGGATCAGTCAGTATCCTGTATCACCGGGGTGGGGGGGATCAGTCAGTATCATGTATCACCGGGGGGGGGGGATCAGTCAGTATCCTGTATCACTGGGGGGGGGGGATCAGTCAGTATCGTGTATCACCGGGGGGGGGGGGGTCAGTCAGTATCGTGTATCACCGGGGGGGGGGGGATCAGTCAGTATCGTGTATCACCGGGGGGGGGGGGATCAGTCAGTATCGTGTATCACCGGGGGGGGGGGTCAGTCAGTATCGTGTATCACCGGGGGGGGGGGTCAGTCAGTATCCTGTATCACCAGGGGGGGGATCAGTCAGTATCCTTTATCACCGGGGGGGGGTCAGTCAGTATCCTGTATCACCAGGGGGGGGATCAGTCAGTATCCTGTATCACCGGGGTGGGGGGGATCAGTCAGTATCCTGTATCACCGGGGGGGGGGGGGGATCAGTCAGTATCGTGTATCACCGGGGGGGGGATCAGTCAGTATCCTGTATCACCAGGGGGGGGATCAGTCAGTATCCTGTATCACCGGGGTGGGGGGGATCAGTCAGTATCGTGTATCACCGGGGGGGGGGGGTCAGTCAGTATCCTGTATCACTGGGGGGGGGGGGGTCAGTCAGTATCGTGTATCACCGGGGGGGGGGGGGTCAGTCAGTATCCTGTATCACCAGGGGGGGGATCAGTCAGTATCCTTTATCACCGGGGGGGGGGGTCAGTCAGTATCCTGTATCACTGGGGGGGGGGGGATCAGTCAGTATCGTGTATCACCGGGGGGGGGGGATCAGTCAGTATCCTGTATCACCGGGGGGGGGGGATCAGTCAGTATCGTGTATCACCGGGGGGGGGGGGGTCAGTCAGTATCGTGTATCACCGGGGGGGGAGATCAGTCAGTATCGTGTATCACCGGGGGGGGGGGGAATCAGTCAGTATCGTGTATCACCGGGGGGGGGGGATCAGTCAGTATCCTGTATCACCGGGGGGGGGATCAGTCAGTATCCTGTATCACCGGGGGGGGGGGATCAGTCAGTATCCTGTATCACCGGGGGGGGGGGGTCAGTCAGTATCCTGTATCACTGGGGGAGGGGATCAGTCAGTATCCTGTATCACCGGGGGGGGGGTGGATCAGTCAGTATCCTGTATCACCGGGGGGGGGGGGGATCAGTCAGTATCCTGTATCACCGGGGGGGGGGGGCGGAATCAGTCAGTATCCTGTATCACTGGGGGGGGGGATCAGTCAGTATCGTGTATCACCGGGGGGGGGGGGGGTCAGTCAGTATCCTGTATCACCGGGGGGGGGGGGGGATCAGTCAGTATCCTGTATCACCGGGGGGGGGGGATCAGTCAGTATCCTGTATTACTGGGGGGGGGGATCAGTCAGTATCCTGTATCACTGGGGGGGGGGATCAGTCAGTATCCTGTATCACCGGGGGGGGGGGGGGATCAGTCAGTATCGTGTATCACCGGGGGGGGGGGGGGGATCAGTCAGTATCCTGTATCACCGGGGGGGGGGGGATCAGTCAGTATCCTGTATCACCGGGGGGGGGGGATCAGTCAGTATCGTGTATCACCGGGGGGGGGGGGGGGGATCAGTCAGTATCCTGTATCACCGGGGGGGGGGGATCAGTCAGTATCCTGTATTACTGGGGGGGGGGATCAGTCAGTATCCTGTATCACTGGGGGGGGGGATCAGTCAGTATCCTGTATCACCGGGGGGGGGGGGGGATCAGTCAGTATCCTGTATCACTGGGGGGGGGGGATCAGTCAGTATCGTGTATCACCGGGGGGGGGGGGGGAATCAGTCAGTATCCTGTATCACTGGGGGGGGGGATCAGTCAGTATCGTGTATCACCGGGGGGGGGGGGGTCAGTCAGTATCCTGTATCACTGGGGGGGGGATCAGTCAGCATCGTGTATCACCGGGGGGGGGGGATCAGTCAGTATCCTGTATCACCGGGGGGGGGGGGATCAGTCAGTATCCTGTATCACCGGGGGGGGGGGGATCAGTCAGTATCCTGTATCACCGGGGGGGGGGGGATCAGTCAGTATCCTGTATCACCGGGGGGGGGGGGATCAGTCAGTATCCTGTATCACTGGGGGGGGGGGGGATCAGTCAGTATCCTGTATCACCGGGGGGGGGGGGGATCAGTCAGTATCCTGTATCACCAGGGGGGGGGGGGTCAGTCAGTATCCTGTATCACTGGGGGGGGGGATCAGTCAGTATCCTGTATCACCGGGGGGGGGGGGGTCAGTCAGTATCCTGTATCACTGGGGGGGGGGATCAGTCAGTATCCTGTATCACTGGGGGGGGGGATCAGTCAGTATCCTGTATCACCAGGGGGGGGATCAGTCAGTATCCTGTATCACTGGGGGGGGGATCAGTCAGTATCGTGTATCACCGGGGGGGGGGGGGTCAGTCAGTATCCTTTATCACCGGGGGGGGGGGCGGGTTCAGTCAGTATCCTGTATCACCAGGGGGGGGATCAGTCAGTATCCTTTATCACCGGGGGGGGGGTCAGTCAGTATCCTGTATCACCAGGGGGGGGATCAGTCAGTATCCTGTATCACCGGGGTGGGGGGGATCAGTCAGTATCATGTATCACCGGGGGGGGGGGATCAGTCAGTATCCTGTATCACTGGGGGGGGGGGATCAGTCAGTATCGTGTATCACCGGGGGGGGGGGGGTCAGTCAGTATCGTGTATCACCGGGGGGGGGGGATCAGTCAGTATCGTGTATCACCGGGGGGGGGGGATCAGTCAGTATCGTGTATCACCGGGGGGGGGGGTCAGTCAGTATCGTGTATCACCGGGGGGGGGGGTCAGTCAGTATCCTGTATCACCAGGGGGGGGATCAGTCAGTATCCTTTATCACCGGGGGGGGGTCAGTCAGTATCCTGTATCACCAGGGGGGGGATCAGTCAGTATCCTGTATCACCGGGGTGGGGGGGATCAGTCAGTATCGTGTATCACCGGGGGGGGGGGGGGTCAGTCAGTATCCTGTATCACTGGGGGGGGGGGGGTCAGTCAGTATCGTGTATCACCGGGGGGGGGGGGGTCAGTCAGTATCCTGTATCACCAGGGGGGGGATCAGTCAGTATCCTTTATCACCGGGGGGGGGGGTCAGTCAGTATCCTGTATCACTGGGGGGGGGGGGATCAGTCAGTATCGTGTATCACCGGGGGGGGGGGATCAGTCAGTATCCTGTATCACCGGGGGGGGGGGATCAGTCAGTATCGTGTATCACCGGGGGGGGGGGGGTCAGTCAGTATCGTGTATCACCGGGGGGGGAGATCAGTCAGTATCGTGTATCACCGGGGGGGGGGGGAATCAGTCAGTATCGTGTATCACCGGGGGGGGGGGATCAGTCAGTATCCTGTATCACCGGGGGGGGGGATCAGTCAGTATCCTGTATCACCGGGGGGGGGGGATCAGTCAGTATCCTGTATCACCGGGGGGGGGGGGTCAGTCAGTATCCTGTATCACTGGGGGAGGGGATCAGTCAGTATCCTGTATCACCGGGGGGGGGGTGGATCAGTCAGTATCCTGTATCACCGGGGGGGGGGGGGATCAGTCAGTATCCTGTATCACCGGGGGGGGGGGGCGGAATCAGTCAGTATCCTGTATCACTGGGGGGGGGGATCAGTCAGTATCGTGTATCACCGGGGGGGGGGGGGGTCAGTCAGTATCCTGTATCACCGGGGGGGGGGGGGGATCAGTCAGTATCCTGTATTACTGGGGGGGGGATCAGTCAGTATCGTGTATCACCGGGGGGGGGGGGGGGATCAGTCAGTATCCTGTATCACCGGGGGGGGGGGATCAGTCAGTATCCTGTATTACTGGGGGGGGGGATCAGTCAGTATCCTGTATCACTGGGGGGGGGATCAGTCAGTATCCTGTATCACCGGGGGGGGGGGGGATCAGTCAGTATCCTGTATCACTGGGGGGGGGGGATCAGTCAGTATCGTGTATCACCGGGGGGGGGGGGGAATCAGTCAGTATCCTGTATCACTGGGGGGGGGGATCAGTCAGTATCGTGTATCACCGGGGGGGGGGGGGTCAGTCAGTATCCTGTATCACTGGGGGGGGGATCAGTCAGTATCGTGTATCACCGGGGGGGGGGATCAGTCAGTATCCTGTATCACTGGGGGGGGGGATCAGTCAGTATCCTGTATTACGGGGGGGATCAGTCAGTATCCTGTATCACTGGGGGGGGGGGGGATCAGTCAGTATCGTGTATCACCGGGGGGGGGGTATCAGTCAGTATCCTGTATCACTGGGGGGGGGGATCAGTCAGTATCGTGTATCACCGGGGGGGGGGGGATCAGTCAGTATCCTGTATCACCGGGGGGGGGGATCAGTCAGTATCCTGTATCACCGGGGGGGGGGGATCAGTCAGTATCGTGTATCACCGGGGGGGGGGGGATCAGTCAGTATCCTGTATTACTGGGGGGGGGATCAGTCAGTATCCTGTATCACCTGGGGGGGGATCAGTCAGTATCCTGTATCACTGGGGGGGGGGGGTGATCAGTCAGTATCCTGTATCACCGGGGGGGGGGGATCAGTCAGTATCCTGTATCACCGGGGGGGGGGGGGATCAGTCAGTATCCTGTATCACCGGGGGGGGGATCAGTCAGTATCCTGTATCACCAGGGGGGGGGATCAGTCAGTATCCTGTATCACCGGGGGGGGGATCAGTCAGTATCCTGTATCACCGGGGGGGGGGGGATCAGTCAGTATCCTGTATCACTGGGGGGGGGGATCAGTCAGTATCCTGTATCACCGGGGGGGGGGGATCAGTCAGTATCCTGTATTACTGGGGGGGGGATCAGTCAGTATCCTGTATCACCGGGGGGGGGATCAGTCAGTATCCTGTATCACCAGGGGGGGGGGATCAGTCAGTATCCTGTATCACCGGGGGGGGGGGCGGAATCAGTCAGTATCCTGTATCACTGGGGGGGGGGATCAGTCAGTATCGTGTATCACCGGGGGGGGGGGGGTCAGTCAGTATCCTGTATCACTGGGGGGGGGATCAGTCAGTATCGTGTATCACCGGGGGGGGGATCAGTCAGTATCCTGTATCACTGGGGGGGGGGGGATCAGTCAGTACCATGTATCACTGGGGGGGGGGGGGGTCAGTCAGTATCCTGTATCACCGGGGGGGGGATCTGTCAGTATCCTGTATCACCGGGGGGGGGATCAGTCAGTATCCTGTATCACCGGGGGGGGGGGGATCAGTCAGTATCCTGTATCACTGGGGGGGGGGGGATCAGTCAGTATCGTGTATCACTGGGGGGGGGGGGGGATCAGTCAGTATCCTTTATCACCGGGGTGGGGGGGATCAGTCAGTACCCTGTATCACCGGGGGGGTGGGGGGAATCAGTCAGTATCCTGTATCACCGGGGGGGGGGGATCAGTCAGTATCGTGTATCACCGGGGGGGGGGGGGGTCAGTCAGTATCCTTTATCACTGGGGGGGGGGGGGGGATCAGTCAGTACCCTGTATCACTGGGGGGGGGGTCAGTCAGTATCCTTTATCACCGGGGGGGGGGGGATCAGTCAGTATCGTCACTCTCTCCTCACCCTCTCCCCCTCACTCGCCACTCCGTGCGGTTCTCACCTGGAAGATCTCAAAGCCTGCGATGTCCAAGATGCCGATGAACGAGGCCCCCTGTCTCTTGGTTCTGTCTAGGGCCCTGTTGATCCGGTGCACCAGCCACCGGAACAGACGCTCATAGGAGGCCTTAGCTAGAGCTTCGACCGCAAAGTCAGCCTGTGGGGGGGGGGGGGGGAGAGAGGGGGCAATTACACGGCGGTCCCACGTGTCCAGTGCCGACTGGGGCGGCTCAGCTCCCCTCCCTCCCCTCCAGTCCTCTCAGAATACAGCTTTCAAACTGAGATGAGGGCAGTGAATCTGTGGGGTTCGTTACTGTGACTGTGGAGACCAAGTCATTGAGAATATTTGTCAAGTTCTGATTAGTCAGGGCCTCAATAGGGGTTGGCGACAGGAAAACGGCGTCAAGAGGAGTCGAAGCAGAGGAGTTGATGGGTCAGATGGCCTAACTCTGCTCTGATGTGACTCCAGCCCCACATTGCCTGGGATCGATAGTGAGGGAGCACCTCGACCGCTCCTGTTGCAGAGACAGCCATCTCCTGTCTCACACCTGAGGGAGCATCCAGCCGTCTCCTGTCTCACACCTGAGGGAGCATCCAGCCGTCTCCTGTCTCACACCTGAGGGAGCATCCAGCCGTCTTCCTGTCTCACAACTGAGGGAGCTTCCAGCCGTCTCCTGTCTCACACCTGAGGGAGCGTCCAGTCGTCTCCTCTCACACCTGAGGGAGCGTCCTGCCGTCTCCTGTCTCACTGAGGGAGCGTCCAGTCGTCTCCTGTCTCACACCGGAGGGAGCGTCCAGCCGTCTCCTGTCTCACACCTGAGGGAGCTCCTGTCTCTCACCTGAGGGAGCGTCCAGCCGTCTCCTGTCTCACACCTGAGGGAGCTTCCAGCCGTCTCCTGTCTCACACCTGAGGGAGCATCCAGCCGTCTCCTGTCTCACACCTGAGGGAGCGTCCAGCCGTCTCCTGTCTCACACCTGAGGGAGCGTCCAGCCGTCTCCTGTCTCACACCTGAGGGAGCGTCCAGCCGTCTCCTGTCTCACACCTGAGGGAGCGTCCAGCCGTCTCCTGTCTCACACCTGAGGGAGCGTCCAGCCGTCTCCTGTCTCACCCCTGAGGGAGCGTCCAGCCGTCTCCTGTCTCACCCCTGAGGGAGCGTCCAGTCGTCTCCTGTCTCACCCCTGAGGGAGCGTCCAGTCGTCTCCTGTCTCACCCCTGAGGGAGCGTCCAGTCGTCTCCTGTCTCACCCCTGAGGGAGCGTCCAGCCGTCTCCTGTCTCACACCCGAGGGAGCGTCCAGCCGTCTCCTGTCTCACCCCTGAGGGAGCGTCCAGCCGTCTCCTGTCTCACACCTGAGGGAGCGTCCAGCCGTCTCCTGTCTCACACCTGAGGGAGCGTCCAGCCGTCTCCTGTCTCACACCTGAGGGAGCGTCCAGCCGTCTCCTGTCTCACCCCTGAGGGAGCGTCCAGCCGTCTCCTGTCTCACCCCTGAGGGAGCGTCCAGCCGTCTCCTGTCTCACCCCTGAGGGAGCGTCCAGCCGTCTCCTGTCTCACCCCTGAGGGAGCGTCCAGCCGTCTCCTGTCTCACACCTGAGGGAGCGTCCAGCCGTCTCCTGTCTCACACCTGAGGGAGCGTCCAGCCGTCTCCTGTCTCACACCTGAGGGAGCGTCCAGCCGTCTCCTGTCTCACCCCTGAGGGAGCGTCCAGTCGTCTCCTGTCTCACCCCTGAGGGAGCGTCCAGCCGTCTCCTGTCTCACACCTGAGGGAGCGTCCAGCCGTCTCCTGTCTCACCCCTGAGGGAGCGTCCAGCCGTCTCCTGTCTCACACCTGAGGGAGCGTCCAGCCGTCTCCTGTCTCACACCTGAGGGAGCGTCCAGCCGTCTCCTGTCTCACACCTGAGGGAGTGTCCAGCCGTCTCCTGTCTCACCCCTGAGGGAGCGTCCAGCCCTCCTGTCTCACCCCTGAGGGAGCGTCCAGTCGTCTCCTGTCTCACACCTGAGGGAGCGTCCAGCCGTCTCCTGTCTCACACCTGAGGGAGCGTCCAGCCGTCTCCTGTCTCACACCTGAGGGAGCGTCCAGCCGTCTCCTGTCTCACACCTGAGGGAGCGTCCAGCCGTCTCCTGTCTCACCCCTGAGGGAGCGTCCAGCCGTCTCCTGTCTCACACCTGAGGGAGCGTCCAGCCGTCTGGGCCCCAAGAGCCTCTAACTTCCAGCAGGGACAGTAACTTCCCTACGACAACGTCCAACCCAGGACTAACCCCACATCCTCCCGGGGAAGAACCCACTGACACCCGGACATCTCACCTGCTCCTTGGTCTGTGCTTTCTGCACGTGGTCTCGTCCCACTTTGATGCGAGGTGAGAGGATGGCTCGTGTGAACTCAGTGACGTTCAGTCCAAGGAGGTGGCAAAGCTTCTGGGCAGCTGTGTGGAAGAAGTCAGTGAATAGTGATGGTGGAGACAGAGAGAGAGAGAGAGAGAGAGAGAGAGAGGGGTAAGGGAGGGGGGGAGGGGAGAGAAGGGGAAGGAGAGGGTGGAGGGAGGGGGAGTGGGAGAGAGAGAGGGAGGGAGAGGGGTAAGGGGAGGGAGAGGGGCGCACGGACGAGCAGGGAGAAGTGACGGGACAGAGAGCACGGACGAGCAGGGAGAAGTGACGGGACAGAGAGCACGGACGAGCAGGGAGAAGTGACGGGACAGAGAGCACGGACAAGGAGGGAGAAGTGACGGGACAGAGAGCACAGACGAGGAGGGAGAAGTGACGGGACAGAGAGCACAGATGAGGAGGGAGAAGTGACGGGACAGAGAGCACGGACGAGCAGGGAGAAGTGACGGGACAGAGAGCACGGACGAGGAGGGAGAAGTGACCGGACAGAGAGCACAGACGAGGAGGGAGAAGTGACGGGACAGAGAGCACAGACGAGGAGGGAGAAGTGACGGGACAGAGAGCACAGACGAGGAGGGAGAAGTGACGAAACAGAGAGCATGGACGAGGAGAGAGAAGTGATGGGACAGGGAGCACGGACGAGGAGGGAGAAGTGACGGGACAGAGAGCACAGACGAGGAGGGAGAAGTGACGGGACAGAGAGCACGGTCGAGGAGGGAGTAGTGACCGGACAGGGAGCACGGACAAGGAGGGAGAAGTGAATGGACAGAGAGCACGGATGAGGAGGGAGTAGTGACCGGACAGAGAGCACGGACGAGGAGGGAGAAGTGACGGGACAGAGAGCACGGACGAGGAGGGAGAAGTGACGGGACAGAGAGCACGGACGAGGAGGGAGAAGTGACGGGACAGAGAGCACGGACGAGCAGGGAGAAGTGACGGGACAGAGAGCACGGACGAGGAGGGAGAAGTGACGGGACAGAGAGCACAGACTAGGAGGGAGAAGTGACGGGACAGAGAGCACGGACGAGGAGGGAGAAGTGACTGGACAGGGAGCACGGACGAGGAGGGAGAAGTGACGGGACAGAGAGCACAGACGAGGAGGGAGAAGTGACGGGACAGAGAGCACGGACGAGGAGGGAGAAGTGACCGGACAGAGAGCACGGACGAGGAGGGAGAAGTGACGAAACAGAGAGCACGGACGAGGAGGGAGAAGTGACGGGACAGACAGCACGGACGAGGAGGGAGAAGTGACGGGACAGGGAGCACGGAAAAGAAGGGAGAAGTGACCGGACAGAGAGCACGGACGAGGAGGGAGAAGTGACCGGACAGGGAGCACGGACAAGAAGGGAGAAGTGACCGGACAGAGAGCACGGACGAGGAGGGAGAAGTGACCGGACAGGGAGCACGGACAAGAAGGGAGAAGTGACCGGACAGGGAGCACGGATGAGGAGGAGATGTGATGGGACAGAGAGAACGGACGAGGAGGGAGAAGTGACGGGACAGAGAGCACGGACCAGAGAGCACAGACGAGGAGGGAGAAGTGACGGGACAGAGAGCACGGACGAGCAGGGAGAAGTGACGGGACAGAGAGCACGGACAAGGAGGGAGAAGTGACGGGACAGAGAGCACAGACGAGGAGGGAGAAGTGACGGGACAGAGAGCACAGATGAGGAGGGAGAAGTGACGGGACAGAGAGCACGGACGAGCAGGGAGAAGTGACGGGACAGAGAGCACGGACGAGGAGGGAGAAGTGACCGGACAGAGAGCACAGACGAGGAGGGAGAAGTGACGAAACAGAGAGCATGGATGAGGAGAGAGAAGTGATGGGACAGGGAGCACGGACGAGGAGGGAGTAGTGACCGGACAGAGAGCACAGACGAGGAGGGAGAAGTGACGGGACAGAGAGCACGGTCGAGGAGGGAGTAGTGACCGGACAGGGAGCACGGACAAGGAGGGAGAAGTGAATGGACAGAGAGCACGGACGAGGAGGGAGTAGTGACGGGACAGAGAGCACGGACGAGGAGGGAGAAGTGACGGGACAGAGAGCACGGACGAGGAGGGAGAAGTGACGGGACAGAGAGCACGGACGAGCAGGGAGAAGTGACGGGACAGAGAGCACGGACGAGGAGGGAGAAGTGATGGGACAGAGAGCACAGACGAGGAGGGAGAAGTGACGGGACAGAGAGCACGGACGAGGAGGGAGAAGTGACTGGACAGGGAGCACGGACGAGGAGGGAGAAGTGACGGGACAGAGAGCACAGACGAGGAGTGAGAAGTGACGGGACAGAGAGCACGGACGAGGAGGGAGAAGTGACCGGACAGAGAGCACGGACGAGGAGGGAGAAGTGACGAAACAGAGAGCACGGACGAGGAGGGAGAAGTGACGGGACAGACAGCACGGACGAGGAGGGAGAAGTGACGGGACAGGGAGCACGGAAAAGAAGGGAGAAGTGACCGGACAGAGAGCACGGACGAGGAGGGAGAAGTGACCGGACAGGGAGCACGGACAAGAAGGGAGAAGTGACTGGACAGGGAGCACGGATGAGGAGGAGATGTGATGGGACAGAGAGCACGGACGAGGAGGGAGAAGTGACGGGACAGAGAGCACGGACGAGGAGGGAGAAGTGACCGGACAGAGAGCACGGACGAGGAGGGAGAAGTGACCGGACAGGGAGCACGGACGAGGAGGGAGAAGTGAACGGACAGACATCACGGACAAGGAGGGAGTAGTGACGGGACAGAGAGCACGGACGAGGAGGGAGAAGTGACCGGACAGAGAGCACGGACGAGGAGGGAGAAGTGACCGGACAGAGAGCACGGACGAGGAGGGAGAAGTGACGGGACAGAGAGCACGGACGAGGAGGGAGAAGTGACGGGACAGAGAGCACAGACGAGGAGGGAGAAGTGACCGGACAGAGAGCACGGACGAGGAGGGAGAAGTGACGGGACAGGGAGCACGGACGAGGAGGGAGAAGTGATGGGACAGAGAGCACAGATGAGGAGGGAGAAGTGACGGGACAGAGAGCACGGACGAGGAGGGAGAAGTGACTGGACAGGGAGCACGGACGAGGAGGGAGAAGTGACGGGACAGAGAGCACAGACGAGGAGGGAGAAGTGACGGGACAGAGAGCACGGACGAGGAGGGAGAAGTGACCGGACAGAGAGCACGGACGAGGAGGGAGAAGTGACGAAACAGAGAGCACGGACGAGGAGGGAGAAGTGACGGGACAGACAGCACGGACGAGGAGGGAGAAGTGACGGGACAGGGAGCACGGAAAAGAAGGGAGAAGTGACCGGACAGAGAGCACGGACGAGGAGGGAGAAGTGACCGGACAGGGAGCACGGACAAGAAGGGAGAAGTGACCGGACAGGGAGCACGGATGAGGAGGAGATGTGATGGGACAGAGAGCACGGACGAGGAGGGAGAAGTGACGGGACAGAGAGCACGGACGAGGAGGGAGAAGTGACCGGACAGAGAGCACGGACGAGGAGGGAGAAGTGACCGGACAGGGAGCACGGACGAGGAGGGAGAAGTGAACGGACAGACATCACGGACAAGGAGGGAGTAGTGACGGGACAGAGAGCACGGACGAGGAGGGAGAAGTGACCGGACAGAGAGCACGGACGAGGAGGGAGAAGTGACCGGACAGAGAGCACGGACGAGGAGGGAGAAGTGACGGGACAGAGAGCACGGACGAGGAGGGAGAAGTGACGGGACAGAGAGCACAGACGAGGAGGGAGAAGTGACCGGACAGAGAGCACGGACGAGGAGGGAGAAGTGACGGGACAGGGAGCACGGACGAGGAGGAAGAAGTGACCGGACAGAGAGCACGGACAAGGAGGGAGAAGTGACGGGACAGGGAGCACGGACAAGGAGGGAGAAGTGACGGGACAGAGAGCACGGACGAGGAGGGAGAAGTGACGGGACAGAGAGCACGGACGAGGAGGGAGATGTGACGGGACAGAGAGCACGGACGAGGAGGCAGAAGTGACGGGACAGAGAGCACGGACAAGGAGGGAGTAGTGACGGGACAGAGAGCACGGACGAGGAGGGAGAAGTGACCGGACAGAGAGCACGGACGAGGAGGGAGAAGTGACCGGACAGAGAGCACGGACGAGGAGGGAGAAGTGACCGGACAGAGAGCACGGACGAGGAGGGAGAAGTGACCGGACAGAGAGCACGGACGAGGAGGGAGAAGTGACCGGACAGAGAGCACGGACGAGGAGGGAGAAGTGACGGGACAGGGAGCACGGACGAGGAGGGAGAAGTTACGGGACAGAGAGCACGGACGAGGAGGGAGAAGTGAACGGACAGACATCACGGACAAGGAGGGAGTAGTGACGGGACAGAGAGCACGGACGAGGAGGGAGAAGTGAACGGACAGACATCACGGTCGAGGAGGGAGTAGTGACCGGACAGAGAGCACGGACGAGGAGGGAGAAGTGACGGGACAGAGAGCACGGACGAGGAGGGAGAAGTGACGGGACAGAGAGCACGGACGAGGAGGGAGAAGTGACGGGACAGAGAGCACGGACGAGGAGGGAGAAGTGAATGGACAGAGAGCACAGACGAGGAGGGAGTAGTGACCGGACAGAGAGCACGGACGAGGAGGGAGAAGTGACCGGACAGAGAGCACGGACGAGGAGGGAGAAGTGACCGGAAAGAGAGCACGGACGAGGAGGGAGAAGTGACCGGACAGAGAGCACGGACGAGGAGGGAGAAGTGACGAAACAGAGAGCACGGACGAGCAGGGAGAAGTGACGGGACAGAGAGCACGGACGAGAAGGGAGAAGTGACGGGACAGAGAGCACGGACGAGGAGGGAGAAGTGACGGGACAGGGAGCACGGACGAGGAGGGAGAAGTGACCGGACAGAGAGCACGGACAAGGAGGGAGAAGTGACCAGACAGAGAGCACGGACAAGAAGGGAGAAGTGACCGGACAGAGAGCACGGACGAGGAGGGAGAAGTGACGGGACAGAGAGCACGGACGAGGAGGGAGAAATGACGGGACAGAGAGCACGGACGAGGAGGGAGAAGTGACCGGACAGAGAGCACGGACGAGGAGGGAGAAGTGACGGGACAGAGAGCACGGACGAGGAGGGAGAAGTGACCGGACAGAGAGCACGGACGAGGAGGGAGAAGTGACGGGACAGAGAGCACGGACGAGGAGGGAGAAGTGACGGGACAGAGAGCACGGACGAGGAGGGAGAAGTGACCGGACAGAGAGCACGGACGAGGAGGGAGAAGTGACGGGACAGAGAGCACGGACGAGGAGGGAGAAGTGAACGGACAGACATCACGGACAAGAAGGGAGAAGTGACGGGACAGAGAGCACGGACGAGGAGGGAGAAGTGACGGGACAGGGAGCACGGACGAGGAGGGAGAAGTGAACGGACAGAGAGCATGGACAAGAAGGGAGAAGTGACGGGACAGAGAGCACGGACGAGGAGGGAGAAGTGACGGGACAGGGAGCACGGACGAGGAGGGAGAAGTGACGGGACAGAGAGCACGGACGAGGAGGGAGAAGTGACCGGACAGAGAGCACGGACGAGGAGGGAGAAGTGACGGGACAGGGAGCACGGACGAGGAGGGAGAAGTGACGGGACAGGGAGCACGGACGAGGAGGGAGAAGTGAACGGACAGAGAGCACGGACAAGAAGGGAGAAGTGACGGGACAGAGAGCACGGTCAAGGAGGGAGAAATGACGGGACAGGGAGCACGGACGAGGAGGGAGAAGTGACAGGACAGAGAGCACGGACGAGGAGGGAGAAGTGACGGGACAGGGAGCACGGACAAGAAGGGAGAAGTGACCGGACAGAGAGCACGGACGAGGAGGGAGAAGTGACCGGACAGAGAGCACGGACGAGGAGGGAGAAGTGACCGGACAGAGAGCACGGACGAGGAGGGAGAAGTGACGGGACAGGGAGCACGGACGAGGAGGGAGAAGTGACGGGACAGAGAGCACGGACGAGGAGGGAGAAGTGAACGGACAGACATCACGGACAAGGAGGGAGTAGTGACGGGACAGAGAGCACGGACGTGGAGGGAGAAGTGAACGGACAGACATCACGGTCGAGGAGGGAGTAGTGACCGGACAGAGAGCACGGACGAGGAGGGAGAAGTGACGGGACAGAGAGCACGGACGAGGAGGGAGAAGTGACGGGACAGAGAGCACGGACGAGGAGGGAGAAGTGACGGGACAGAGAGCACGGACGAGGAGGGAGAAGTGAATGGACAGAGAGCACAGACGAGGAGGGAGTAGTGACCGGACAGAGAGCACGGACGAGGAGGGAGAAGTGACCGGACAGAGAGCACGGACGAGGAGGGAGAAGTGACCGGACAGAGAGCACGGACGAGGAGGGAGAAGTGACCGGACAGAGAGCACGGACGAGGAGGGAGAAGTGACGAAACAGAGAGCACGGACGAGCAGGGAGAAGTGACGGGACAGAGAGCACGGACGAGGAGGGAGAAGTGACCGGACAGAGAGCACGGACGAGGAGGGAGAAGTGACGGGACAGAGAGCACGGACGAGGAGGGAGAAGTGACGGGACAGAGAGCACGGACGAGGAGGGAGATGTGACGGGACAGAGAGCACGGACGAGGAGGCAGAAGTGACGGGACAGAGAGCACGGACAAGGAGGGAGTAGTGACGGGACAGAGAGCACGGACGAGGAGGGAGAAGTGACCGGACAGAGAGCACGGACGAGGAGGGAGAAGTGACCGGACAGAGAGCACGGACGAGGAGGGAGAAGTGACCGGACAGAGAGCACGGACGAGGAGGGAGAAGTGACCGGACAGAGAGCACGGACGAGGAGGGAGAAGTGACCGGACAGAGAGCACGGACGAGGAGGGAGAAGTGACGGGACAGGGAGCACGGACGAGGAGGGAGAAGTTACGGGACAGAGAGCACGGACGAGGAGGGAGAAGTGAACGGACAGACATCACGGACAAGGAGGGAGTAGTGACGGGACAGAGAGCACGGACGAGGAGGGAGAAGTGAACGGACAGACATCACGGTCGAGGAGGGAGTAGTGACCGGACAGAGAGCACGGACGAGGAGGGAGAAGTGACGGGACAGAGAGCACGGACGAGGAGGGAGAAGTGACGGGACAGAGAGCACGGACGAGGAGGGAGAAGTGACGGGACAGAGAGCACGGACGAGGAGGGAGAAGTGAATGGACAGAGAGCACAGACGAGGAGGGAGTAGTGACCGGACAGAGAGCACGGACGAGGAGGGAGAAGTGACCGGACAGAGAGCACGGACGAGGAGGGAGAAGTGACCGGAAAGAGAGCACGGACGAGGAGGGAGAAGTGACCGGACAGAGAGCACGGACGAGGAGGGAGAAGTGACGAAACAGAGAGCACGGACGAGCAGGGAGAAGTGACGGGACAGAGAGCACGGACGAGAAGGGAGAAGTGACGGGACAGAGAGCACGGACGAGGAGGGAGAAGTGACGGGACAGGGAGCACGGACGAGGAGGGAGAAGTGACCGGACAGAGAGCACGGACAAGGAGGGAGAAGTGACCAGACAGAGAGCACGGACAAGAAGGGAGAAGTGACCGGACAGAGAGCACGGACGAGGAGGGAGAAGTGACGGGACAGAGAGCACGGACGAGGAGGGAGAAATGACGGGACAGAGAGCACGGACGAGGAGGGAGAAGTGACCGGACAGAGAGCACGGACGAGGAGGGAGAAGTGACGGGACAGAGAGCACGGACGAGGAGGGAGAAGTGACCGGACAGAGAGCACGGACGAGGAGGGAGAAGTGACGGGACAGAGAGCACGGACGAGGAGGGAGAAGTGACGGGACAGAGAGCACGGACGAGGAGGGAGAAGTGACCGGACAGAGAGCACGGACGAGGAGGGAGAAGTGACGGGACAGAGAGCACGGACGAGGAGGGAGAAGTGAACGGACAGACATCACGGACAAGAAGGGAGAAGTGACGGGACAGAGAGCACGGACGAGGAGGGAGAAGTGACGGGACAGGGAGCACGGACGAGGAGGGAGAAGTGAACGGACAGAGAGCATGGACAAGAAGGGAGAAGTGACGGGACAGAGAGCACGGACGAGGAGGGAGAAGTGACGGGACAGGGAGCACGGACGAGGAGGGAGAAGTGACGGGACAGAGAGCACGGACGAGGAGGGAGAAGTGACCGGACAGAGAGCACGGACGAGGAGGGAGAAGTGACGGGACAGGGAGCACGGACGAGGAGGGAGAAGTGACGGGACAGGGAGCACGGACGAGGAGGGAGAAGTGAACGGACAGAGAGCACGGACAAGAAGGGAGAAGTGACGGGACAGAGAGCACGGTCAAGGAGGGAGAAATGACGGGACAGGGAGCACGGACGAGGAGGGAGAAGTGACAGGACAGAGAGCACGGACGAGGAGGGAGAAGTGACGGGACAGGGAGCACGGACAAGAAGGGAGAAGTGACCGGACAGAGAGCACGGACGAGGAGGGAGAAGTGACCGGACAGAGAGCACGGACGAGGAGGGAGAAGTGACCGGACAGAGAGCACGGACGAGGAGGGAGAAGTGACGGGACAGGGAGCACGGACGAGGAGGGAGAAGTGACGGGACAGAGAGCACGGACGAGGAGGGAGAAGTGAACGGACAGACATCACGGACAAGGAGGGAGTAGTGACGGGACAGAGAGCACGGACGTGGAGGGAGAAGTGAACGGACAGACATCACGGTCGAGGAGGGAGTAGTGACCGGACAGAGAGCACGGACGAGGAGGGAGAAGTGACGGGACAGAGAGCACGGACGAGGAGGGAGAAGTGACGGGACAGAGAGCACGGACGAGGAGGGAGAAGTGACGGGACAGAGAGCACGGACGAGGAGGGAGAAGTGAATGGACAGAGAGCACAGACGAGGAGGGAGTAGTGACCGGACAGAGAGCACGGACGAGGAGGGAGAAGTGACCGGACAGAGAGCACGGACGAGGAGGGAGAAGTGACCGGACAGAGAGCACGGACGAGGAGGGAGAAGTGACCGGACAGAGAGCACGGACGAGGAGGGAGAAGTGACGAAACAGAGAGCACGGACGAGCAGGGAGAAGTGACGGGACAGAGAGCACGGACGAGGAGGGAGAAGTGACCGGACAGAGAGCACGGACGAGGAGGGAGAAGTGACGGGACAGAGAGCACGGTCGAGGAGGGAGAAGTGACGGGACAGAGAGCACGGACAAGAAGGGAGAAGTGACGGGACAGAGAGCACGGACGAGGAGGGAGAAGTGACGTGACAGAGAGCACGGACGAGGAGGGAGAAGTGACGGGACAGGGAGCACGGACGAGGAGGGAGAAGTGACCGGACAGAGAGCACGGACAAGGAGGGAGAAGTGACCAGACAGAGAGCACGGACAAGAAGGGAGAAGTGACCGGACAGAGAGCACGGACGAGGAGGGAGAAGTGACGGGACAGAGAGCACGGACGAGGAGGGAGAAATGACGGGACAGAGAGCACGGACGAGGAGGGAGAAGTGACCGGACAGAGAGCACGGACGAGGAGGGAGAAGTGACGGGACAGAGAGCACGGACGAGGAGGGAGAAGTGACCGGACAGACAGCACGGACGAGGAGGGAGAAGTGACGGGACAGAGAGCACGGACGAGGAGGGAGAAGTGACGGGACAGAGAGCACGGACGAGGAGGGAGAAGTGACCGGACAGAGAGCACGGACGAGGAGGGACAAGTGACCGGACAGGGAGCACGGACAAGAAGGGAGAAGTGACCGGACAGGGAGCACGGATGAGGAGGAGATGTGATGGGACAGAGAGCACGGACGAGGAGGGAGAAGTGACGGGACAGAGAGCTCGGACGAGGAGGGAGAAGTGACCGGACAGAGAGCACGGACGAGGAGGGAGAAGTGACCGGACAGGGAGCACGGACGAGGAGGGAGAAGTGAACGGACAGACATCACGGACAAGGAGGGAGTAGTGACGGGACAGAGAGCACGGACGAGGAGGGACAAGTGACCGGACAGAGAGCACGGACGAGGAGGGAGAAGTGACCGGACAGAGAGCACGGACGAGGAGGGAGAAGTGACGGGACAGAGAGCACGGACGAGGAGGGAGAAGTGACCGGACAGAGAGCACGGACGAGGAGGGAGAAGTGACGGGACAGGGAGCACGGACTAGGAGGAAGAAGTGACGGGACAGAGAGCACGGACGAGGAGGGAGAAGTGACGGGACAGAGAGCACGGACGAGGAGGGAGAAGTGAATGGACAGAGAGCACAGACGAGGAGGGAGTAGTGACCGGACAGAGAGCACGGACGAGGAGGGAGAAGTGACCGGACAGAGAGCACGGACGAGGAGGGAGAAGTGACCGGACAGAGAGCACGGACGAGGAGGGAGAAGTGACCGGACAGAGAGCACGGACGAGGAGGGAGAAGTGACGAAACAGAGAGCACGGACGAGCAGGGAGAAGTGACGTGACAGAGAGCACGGACGAGAAGGGAGAAGTGACGGGACAGAGAGCACGGACGAGGAGGGAGAAGTGACGGGACAGAGAGCACGGACAAGAAGGGAGAAGTGACGGGACAGAGAGCACGGACGAGGAGGGAGAAGTGACGTGACAGAGAGCACGGACGAGGAGGGAGAAGTGACGGGACAGGGAGCACGGATGAGGAGGGAGAAGTGACCGGACAGAGAGCACGGACAAGGAGGGAGAAGTGACCAGACAGAGAGCACGGACAAGAAGGGAGAAGTGACCGGACAGAGAGCACGGACGAGGAGGGAGAAGTGACGGGACAGAGAGCACGGACGAGGAGGGAGAAATGACGGGACAGAGAGCACGGACGAGGAGGGAGAAGTGACCGGACAGAGAGCACGGACGAGGAGGGAGAAGTGACGGGACAGAGAGCACGGACGAGGAGGGAGAAGTGACCGGACAGAGAGCACGGACGAGGAGGGAGAAGTGACGGGACAGAGAGCACGGACGAGGAGGGAGAAGTGACGGGACAGAGAGCACGGACGAGGAGGGAGAAGTGACCGGACAGAGAGCACGGACGAGGAGGGAGAAGTGACGGGACAGAGAGCACGGACGAGGAGGGAGAAGTGAACGGACAGACATCACGGACAAGAAGGGAGAAGTGACGGGACAGAGAGCACGGACGAGGAGGGAGAAGTGACGGGACAGGGAGCACGGACGAGGAGGGAGAAGTGAACGGACAGAGAGCACGGACAAGAAGGGAGAAGTGACGGGACAGAGAGCACGGACGAGGAGGGAGAAGTGACGGGACAGGGAGCACGGACGAGGAGGGAGAAGTGACGGGACAGAGAGCACGGACGAGGAGGGAGAAGTGACCGGACAGAGAGCACGGACGAGGAGGGAGAAGTGACGGGACAGAGAGCACGGACGAGGAGGGAGAAGTGACCGGACAGAGAGCACGGACGAGGAGGGAGAAGTGACGGGACAGGGAGCACGGACGAGGAGGGAGAAGTGACGGGACAGAGAGCACGGACGAGGAGGGAGAAGTGACGGGACAGAGAGCACGGACGAGGAGGGAGAAGTGACCGGACAGAGAGCACGGACGAGGAGGGAGAAGTGACGGGACAGGGAGCACGGACGAGGAGGGAGAAGTGACGGGACAGGGAGCACGGACGAGGAGGGAGAAGTGAACGGACAGAGAGCACGGACAAGAAGGGAGAAGTGACGGGACAGAGAGCACGGTCGAGGAGGGAGAAGTGACGGGACAGGGAGCACGGACGAGGAGGGAGAAGTGACAGGACAGAGAGCACGGACGAGGAGGGAGAAGTGACGGGACAGGGAGCACGGACAAGAAGGGAGAAGTGACGGGACAGAGAGCACGGACGAGGAGGGAGAAGTGACGGGACAGGGAGCACGGACAAGGAGGGAGAAGTGACGGGACAGAGAGCACGGACGAGCAGGGAGAAGTGACGGGACAGAGAGCACGGACGAGGAGGGAGAAGTGACGGGACAGAGAGCACGGACGAGGAGGGAGATGTGACGGGACAGAGAGCACGGACGAGGAGGCAGAAGTGACGGGACAGAGAGCACGGACAAGGAGGGAGTAGTGACGGGACAGAGAGCACGGACGAGGAGGGAGAAGTGACCGGACAGAGAGCACGGACGAGGAGGGAGAAGTGACCGGACAGAGAGCACGGACGAGGAGGGAGAAATGACCGGACAGAGAGCACGGACGAGGAGGGAGAAGTGACCGGACAGAGAGCACGGACGAGGAGGGAGAAGTGACCGGACAGAGAGCACGGACGAGGAGGGAGAAGTGACGGGACAGGGAGCACGGACGAGGAGGGAGAAGTGACGGGACAGAGAGCACGGACGAGGAGGGAGAAGTGAACGGACAGACATCACGGACAAGGAGGGAGTAGTGACGGGACAGAGAGCACGGACGAGGAGGGAGAAGTGAACGGACAGACATCACGGACAAGAAGAGAGAAGTGACGGGACAGAGTGCACGGACGAGGAGGGAGAAGTGACCGGACAGAGAGCACGGACGAGGAGGGAGAAGTGACCGGACAGGGAGCACGGACAAGAAGGGAGAAGTGACGGGACAGAGAGCACGGACGAGGAGGGAGAAGTGACGGGACAGGGAGCACGGACAAGAAGGGAGAAGTGACGGGACAGAGAGCACGGACGAGGAGGGAGAAGTGACGGGACAGGGAGCACGGACGAGGAGGGAGAAGTGACGGGACAGAGAGCACGGACGAGGAGGGAGAAGTGACCGGACAGAGAGCACGGACGAGGAGGGAGATGTGACCGGACAGGGAGCACGGACGAGGATGGAGAAGTGACCGGACAGACATCACGGACGAGCAGGGAGAAGTGACGGGACAGGGAGCACGGACAAGAAGGGAGAAGTGACGGGACAGAGAGCACGGACGAGGAGGGAGAAGTGACGGGACAGGGAGCACGGACAAGGAGGGAGAAGTGACGGGACAGAGAGCACGGACGAGCAGGGAGAAGTGACGGGACAGAGAGCACGGACGAGGAGGGAGAAGTGACGGGACAGAGAGCACGGACGAGGAGGGAGATGTGACGGGACAGAGAGCACGGACGAGGAGGCAGAAGTGACGGGACAGAGAGCACGGACAAGGAGGGAGTAGTGACGGGACAGAGAGCACGGACGAGGAGGGAGAAGTGACCGGACAGAGAGCACGGACGAGGAGGGAGAAGTGACCGGACAGAGAGCACGGACGAGGAGGGAGAAATGACCGGACAGAGAGCACGGACGAGGAGGGAGAAGTGACCGGACAGAGAGCACGGACGAGGAGGGAGAAGTGACCGGACAGAGAGCACGGACGAGGAGGGAGAAGTGACGGGACAGGGAGCACGGACGAGGAGGGAGAAGTGACGGGACAGAGAGCACGGACGAGGAGGGAGAAGTGAACGGACAGACATCACGGACAAGGAGGGAGTAGTGACGGGACAGAGAGCACGGACGAGGAGGGAGAAGTGAACGGACAGACATCACGGACAAGAAGAGAGAAGTGACGGGACAGAGTGCACGGACGAGGAGGGAGAAGTGACCGGACAGAGAGCACGGACGAGGAGGGAGAAGTGACCGGACAGGGAGCACGGACAAGAAGGGAGAAGTGACGGGACAGAGAGCACGGACGAGGAGGGAGAAGTGACGGGACAGGGAGCACGGACAAGAAGGGAGAAGTGACGGGACAGAGAGCACGGACGAGGAGGGAGAAGTGACGGGACAGGGAGCACGGACGAGGAGGGAGAAGTGACGGGACAGAGAGCACGGACGAGGAGGGAGAAGTGACCGGACAGAGAGCACGGACGAGGAGGGAGATGTGACCGGACAGGGAGCACGGACGAGGATGGAGAAGTGACCGGACAGACATCACGGACGAGCAGGGAGAAGTGACCGGACAGAGAGCACGGACGAGGAGGGAGAAGTGACGGGACAGAGAGCACGGACGAGGAGGGAGATGTGACCGGACAGGGAGCACGGACGAGGATGGAGAAGTGACCGGACAGACATCACGGACGAGCAGGGAGAAGTGACCGGACAGAGAGCACGGACGAGGAGGGAGAAGTGACGGGACAGAGAGCACGGACGAGGAGGGAGAAGTGACCGGACAGAGAGCACGGACGAGGAGGGAGAAGTGACCGGACAGAGAGCACGGACGAGGAGGGAGAAGTGACCGGACAGAGAGCACGGACGAGGAGGGAGAAGTGACCGGACAGAGAGCACGGACGAGGAGGGAGAAGTGACGGGACAGAGAGCACGGACGAGGAGGGAGAAGTGACGAAACAGAGAGCACGGACGAGGAGGGAGAAGTGAACGGACAGAGAGCACGGACGAGGAGGGAGAAGTGACGGGACAGAGAGCACGGACGAGGAGGGAGAAGTGACCGGACAGAGAGCACGGACGAGGAGGGAGAAGTGAACGGACAGAGAGCACGGACGAGGAGGGAGAAGTGACGGGACAGAGAGCACGGACGAGGAGGGAGAAGTGACGGGACAGAGAGCACGGACGAGCAGGGAGAAGTGACGGGACAGAGAGCACGGACGAGGAGGGAGAAGTGACGGGACAGAGAGCACGGACGAGGAGGGAGAAGTGACGGGACAGAGAGCACGGACAAGAAGGGAGAAGTGACGGGACAGAGAGCACGGACGAGGAGGGAGAAGTGACCGGACAGAGAGCACGGACGAGGAGGGAGAAGTGACGGGACAGGGAGCACGGACGAGGAGGGAGAAGTGACGGGACAGGGAGCACGGACGAGGAGGGAGAAGTGACGGGACAGGGAGCACGGACGAGGAGGGAGAAGTGACCGGACAGGGAGCACGGACGAGGAGGGAGATGTGACGGGACAGAGAGCACGGACGAGGAGGGAGAAGTGACCGGACAGAGAGCACGGACGAGGAGGGAGAAGTGACGGGACAGAGAGCACGGACGAGGAGGGAGAAGTGACGGGACAGAGAGCACGGACAAGAAGGGAGAAGTGACGGGACAGAGAGCACGGACGAGGAGGGAGAAGTGACCGGACAGAGAGCACGGACGAGGAGGGAGAAGTGACGGGACAGGGAGCACGGACGAGGAGGGAGAAGTGACGGGACAGGGAGCACGGACGAGGAGGGAGAAGTGACGGGACAGGGAGCACGGACGAGGAGGGAGAAGTGACCGGACAGGGAGCACGGACGAGGAGGGAGATGTGACGGGACAGAGAGCACGGACGAGGAGGGAGAAGTGACCGGACAGAGAGCACGGACGAGGAGGGAGAAGTGACGGGACAGAGAGCACGGACGAGGAGGGAGAAGTGACGGGACAGAGAGCACGGACGAGGAGGGAGAAGTGACGGGACAGAGAGCACGGACGAGGAGGGAGAAGTGACCGGACAGGGAGCACGGACGAGGAGGGAGAAGTGACGGGGCAGGGAGCACGGACGTGGAGGGAGGAGTGACGGGACAGAGAGCACGGACGAGGAGGGAGAAGTGACGGGACAGAGAGCACGGACGAGCAGGGAGAAGTGACGGGACAGAGAGCACGGACGAGGAGGGAGAAGTGACGGGACAGAGAGCACGGACGAGCAGGGAGAAGTGACGGGACAGAGAGCACGGACGAGGAGGGAGAAGTGACGGGACAGAGAGCACGGACGAGGAGTGAGAAGTGACGGGACAGAGAGCACGGACGAGCAGGGAGAAGTGACGGGACAGAGAGCACGGACGAGGAGGGAGAAGTGACCGGACAGAGAGCACGGACGAGGAGGGAGAAGTGACCGGACAGAGAGCACGGACGAGGAGGGAGAAGTGACCGGACAGAGAGCACGGACGAGGAGGGAGAAGTGACCGGACAGAGAGCACGGACGAGGAGGGAGAAGTGACCGGACAGAGAGCACGGACGAGGAGGGAGAAGTGACGGGACAGAGAGCACGGACGAGCAGGGAGAAGTGACGGGACAGAGAGCACGGACGAGGAGGGAGAAGTGACGGGACAGAGAGCACGGACGAGGAGGGAGAAGTGACGGGACAGAGAGCACGGACAAGAAGGGAGAAGTGACGGGACAGAGAGCACGGACGAGGAGGGAGAAGTGACCGGACAGAGAGCACGGACGAGGAGGGAGAAGTGACGGGACAGGGAGCACGGACGAGGAGGGAGAAGTGACGGGACAGGGAGCACGGACGAGGAGGGAGAAGTGACGGGACAGGGAGCACGGACGAGGAGGGAGAAGTGACCGGACAGGGAGCACGGACGAGGAGGGAGATGTGACGGGACAGAGAGCACGGACGAGGAGGGAGAAGTGACGGGACAGAGAGCACGGACGAGGAGGGAGAAGTGAACGGACAGAGAGCACGGACGAGGAGGGAGAAGTGACGGGACAGAGAGCACGGACGAGGAGGGAGAAGTGACGGGACAGAGAGCACGGACAAGGAGGGAGAAGTGACGGGACAGAGAGCACGGACGAGGAGGGAGAAGTGACGGGACAGAGAGCACGGACAAGGAGGGAGAAGTGACCGGACAGAGAGCACGGACGAGGAGTGAGAGGTGACGGGACAGAGAGCACGGACGAGGAGGGAGAAGTGACCGGACAGAGAGCACGGACGAGGAGGGAGAAGTGACGGGACAGAGAGCACGGACGAGGAGGGAGAAGTGACGGGACAGAGAGCACGGACGAGGAGGAGAAGTGACGGGACAGAGAGCACGGACGAGGAGGAGAAGTGACCGGACAGGGAGCACGGACGAGGAGGGAGAAGTGACGGGGCAGGGAGCACGGACGTGGAGGGAGGAGTGACGGGACAGAGAGCACGGACGAGGAGGGAGAAGTGACGGGACAGAGAGCACGGACGAGCAGGGAGAAGTGACGGGACAGAGAGCACGGACGAGGAGGGAGAAGTGACGGGACAGAGAGCACGGACGAGCAGGGAGAAGTGACGGGACAGAGAGCACGGACGAGGAGGGAGAAGTGACGGGGACAGAGAGCACGGACGAGGAGTGAGAAGTGACGGGACAGAGAGCACGGACGAGCAGGGAGAAGTGACGGGACAGAGAGCACGGACGAGGAGGGAGAAGTGACCGGACAGAGAGCCGGACGAGGAGGGAGAAGTGACCGGACAGAGAGCACGGACGAGGAGGGAGAAGTGACCGGACAGAGAGCACGGACCGAGGAGGGAGAAGTGACCGGACAGAGAGCACGGACGAGGAGGGAGAAGTGACCGGACAGGGAGCACGGACGAGGAGGGAGAGTGCAGACGGGGAGGGAGAACATAGGCGGGGAACTGGCAAAGTTTTTGTGAGGAAAAGTGGGGGGAGTTCAGCGATAAGGGTGGGTTAGAGAGACTGGGAGAGACAGCAAGTTGGTGGAGAAGGAGAGCTAGAGAGAGGCAGTCTGTGGTGACCCACTTCCTATCGCACTCGAACCGGCTCACAAGGTGGCGAGCGTCGGCATTGAGGCCGGTCCCAAAGAGGGCGCCAAGCCTGCTTCACCAGCAAGGGGAAAAGCCCGCGCGTGGGACGGGACCGTGAATACGAGCCCCCTACAGTATTCCCGCCTGGGGAGGGTGGGATCAGGAAGGCTTTAAAGCGAGGCCACGAAGTTTGAATAAACCTCTTTTGCAACTGCAGCTCACCGACTGCGTGTCATATCAGCCCTGCGTGTTGCACACCGCTACAATTGGTGACCCCGACGGCCCGAACGAGGCCGTCCAGCTCCAGCCGGTTCACGTGGGACATCACACTGGCCGCTGAGGCCCAACCGCTCCTGGGAACAGATTTTTTGCGAGCTCACAGCCTGCTGGTCGACCTGCCAAGGAAGAGACCGGTCCACGCCGAGACCGTTCAGACGTTCTCCCTGGGTGAAGCCCAGATGCCGGCCCCATCACCCTG
>NW_026780603.1:17500-30705 GCF_030144855.1 Hypanus sabinus | reverse complement strand
CGTGCCCTCTTCTCATTGCGACCATCAGGGAGGGGGTACAAGGAGCCCTGAAGACACACACTCAGCGATTCAGGAACAGCTTCTTCCCCTCCGCCATCAGGGAGGAGGTACAGGAGCCTGAAGACACACACTCAGCGATTCAGGAACAGCTTCTACCCCTCTGCCATCAGGGAGGAGGTACAGGAGCCTGAAGACACACACTCAGCGATTCAGGAACAGCTTCTTCCCCTCCGCCATCAGGGAGGAGGTACAGGAGCCTGAAGACACACAATCAGCGATTCAGGAACAGCTTCTTCCCCTCCGCCATCAGGGAGGAGGTACAGGAGCCTGAAGACACACACTCAGCGATTCAGGAACAGCTTCTTCCCCTCCGCCATCAGGGAGGAGGTACAGGAGCCTGAAGACACACACTCAGCGATTCAGGAACAGCTTCTTCCCCTCCGCCATCAGGGAGGAGGTACAGGAGCCTGAAGACACACACTCAGCGATTCAGGAACAGCTTCTTCCCCTCCGCCATCAGGGAGGAGGTACAGGAGCCTGAAGACACACACTCAGCGATTCAGGAACAGCTTCTTCCCCTCCGCCATCAGGGAGGAGGTACAGGAGCCTGAAGACACACACTCAATGATTCAGGAACAGCTTCTTCACCTCCGCCATCAGGGAGGAGGTACAGGAGCCTGAAGACACACACTCAACGATTCAGGAACAGCTTCTTCCCCTCCGCCATCAGGGAGGAGGTACAGGAGCCTGAAGAGACACACTCAGCGATTCAGGAACAGCTTCTTCCCCTCCGCCATCAGGGAGGAGGTACAGGAGCCTGAAGACACACACTCAGCGATTCAGGAACAGCTCCTTCCCCTCTGCCATCAGGGAGGAGGTACAGGAGCCTGAAGACACACACTCAGCGATTCAGGAACAGCTCCTTCCCCTCCGCCATCAGAGAGGAGGTACAGGAGCCTGAAGACACACACTCAAGCGATTCAGGAACAGCTCCTTCCCCTCCGCCATCAGAGAGGAGGTACAGGAGCCTGAAGACACACACTCAGCGATTCAGGAACAGCTTCTTCCCCTCCGCCATCAGGGAGGAGGTACAGGAGCCTGAAGACACACACTCAGCGATTCAGGAACAGCTTCTTCCCCTCCGCCATCAGGGAGGAGGTACAGGAGCCTGAAGACACACACTCAGCGATTCAGGAACAGCTCCTTCCCCTCCGCCATCAGGGAGGAGGTACAGGAGCCTGAAGACACACACTCAGCGATTCAGGAACAGCTTCTTCCCCTCCGCCATCAGGGAGGAGGTACAGGAGCCTGAAGACACACACTCAGCGATTCAGTAAGAGCTTCTTCACTTCTGTTTTTCGATTCCTGAATGGACTTTGAACCCGTGTTCTTTTTTTGCACTAATTATTTAATCTGGCTACTTAATATATACAGTGCCTGGAAAAGTATTCATTCCCCCTTGGATGTTTTTGCATTTTATTGTTTTACGTGATTTCCTTTGTTTGTTTTTGACGCTGATCAACAGAAGATTATCTTGTGTCGAGGTGAAAACAAATCTCTACAGGGTGATCGAAATTGATCAGAATATAAAACACAGAATAGCTGATTGCACAAGTGTTCGCCCCCTTTAATATGACTCACTAAATCACCTCTGGTGCAGCCAATTGGTTTTCAAAGTCACATAATTAGTTAAGTGGAGATCACTGTGTGTGCAGTCACGGTGTTTCAATCGAGTGTAGTAAAAATACACCCGTATCTGGAAGGTCCAACTGCTGGAGAGTCAATATCCTGGCAAAGAACACACCAAGCAACTCAGCGAAAAGGCACAGGTCAAGAGAGGGATACAAAAAAAATATCCACGTCACCAAATACCCCTTGGAGTACAGTTCAGTCAACCATCAAGAAATGGAAAGAATATGGCACAGCTGTAGATTTGCCTAGAGCAGGCCGTCCTCAAACACTGAGTGGCCGTGCAAGAAGGGGACGAGTGAGGGAGACCTACGACAACTCTGGAGGAGTTACAAGCTTCAGTGGCTGAGGTGGGAGAGACTGCGCGTGCCACGGCTGTTGCCCTCACAGCTTTACGGGAGAGCGGCAAATAGTTGAAAAGACACCCAGGTGAAATCTGGGCTTGAGGTTGCAAGAAGACAGATGGAAGAAGATTCATTCATTCATTCATTCTTTCTTTCTTTCTTTCTTTCTTTCTTTCTTTCTTTCTTTCTTTCTTTCTTTCTTTCTTTCTTTCTTCTTTCTTCCTTCCTTCTTTCTTCCTTTCTTCCTTTCTTCCTTTCTTTCTTCCTTCTCCTTCCTTCCTTCCTTCCTTCCTTCCTTTCTTTCGTTCTTTCTTTCTTTCTTTTCTTTCTTTCTTTCTCTTTTTATTATTAGTAATAATATGAACAAAATACAAATGATATATTGATAAAGGGATTACAAAGATTCTCTCATCTGATGGAACCAACTTGAGCTTCTTGGCCATCAGGCTAAGAGTCATGTTTGGCATAAGCCAAACTCTGCACATCATTAAAAAACACCAACCCTCCCGTGAATCACGGTGGTGGCTGCATCACGCTGTGGGGATGCTTCACTGCAACAGGCCCTGGAAGGCTCGTGAAGGTAAAGGGTCAAATGAATGCAGCAAAATACAGGAAAATCCTAGATGAAAGCCTCATGCAGTCGGCAAGAGAACTGCGACTGCGTAGAAGATTTTCTCCCCCCCCCCCAGCAAGACAACGACCCCAAGCATAAAGGAAAAGCTACGCAGGAATGGCTTAAAAAGCAAAAAAGTTAATGTCCTGGAGTGGCCAAGTCAGAGTCCAGACCTCAATCCAACTGAGAATTTCTGGTTGGTCTTGCAAAGGGCTGTTCACGCATGATCCCCTTGCAATCTGACAGAGCTTGAGCAGTTTTGTAAAGAAGAATGGGGGAAAAATTACACCAACCAGATGTGCAAAGCTGATAGAGACCGATCCACACAGACTCAAGGCTGTAATTGCTGCCAAAGGTGCATCTACTAAATACTGATGAACGGGAGTGCGTAATTACGCAATCAATTATTTTGTGCTTAATGATTGTAATACATTTAGACCAATTAGTGGAAATTTCTTTTCACTTTGACACGAAGTGGTCCTCTTTTGAGCAGTGTCAAAAAAGAAGCCAAATTAAATCCACTCTGACTCAATGTTCTAAAACGATAAAACATGAGCATTTCAAGCAACACACATACAAAATGCTGGTGGAACACAGCAGGCCAGGCAGCATCTATAGGGAGAAGCGCTGTCGACGTTTCGGGCCGAGACCCTTCGTCAGGGACTAACTAAAAGAAGAGATAGTAAGAGGTTTGAAAGTAGGAGGGGGAGGAGGAAAATGCGAAATGATAGGAGAAGACAGGAGGGGGTGGGATGAAGCTAAGAGGTGGAAAGGGTGATTGGCAAAAGGGATACAGAGCTGGAGAAGGGAAAGGATCATGGGACGGGAGGCCTCGGGAGAAAGAAAGGGGGAGCGGAGCACCAGAGGGAGATGGAGAACAGGTAGAGTGATGGGCAGAGAGAGAGAAAAAGAAAGGAGGGGGAAAAAACTAAATATATCAGGGATGAGGAAAGAAGGGGAAGACGGACATTAACAGAGTTAGAGAAGTCAATGCTCATGCCATCAGGTTGGAGGCTACCCAGCTGGTATGCCTTTTTCTCTCTCTCTGCCCATCACTCTACCAGTTCTCCATCTCCCTCTGGTGCTCCCCCCTCCCCCTTTCTTTCTCCCGTCCCATGATCCTTTCCCTTCTCCAGCTCTGTATCCCTTTCGCCAATCACCTTTCCAGCCCTCAGCTTCATCCCACCCCCTCCGGTCTTCTCCTATCATTTCGCATTTCCCCCTCCCCCCACTACTTTCAAATCTCTTACTATCTTTCCTTTCAGTTATTTCCAAGATAGCGGCGCGATGCGGTTTACAGCGGCCACTCCGGAGCTGATTATCTGTTATTTGTGAAGTGGGGCGCCGTGCACAATCATAATCGATTGAAAACGGACGTGGGAGCACGGAGGAACATCGGGAAATCTCCAGGAAGACCTTCTTCGTTGCTGCTGCAGCTGTGAGGTCCGGGACTCTGCTGGGAAGAACAGGCCCCCAGTCCTCGGGGCCGCGTTGCCGATGGCCGTTGGCGGGGGCGTCTTAACACGTTCGGCAGAGGATGGTGCTCAGAGAAGCCGTGCCAGAGGGGGATGGTCGTCAGCTCGGAGGTTCGATGGACTCAGGGTCCGCTGCGGTCGGGGTGCTTTCACTGTGTGCTGCATGTGTGAGGCTGGGTTCGACGGAGCTTTCATTGTGCGCTGTGTCTACGAGGCTGAGTCAGGCGGCGCCGTGGAAGTCCATAGCGGGGGTATTCCCTTCTGCCGCCGGCGTGGGATGGCGAGTCTGTCGGGACCCTGGGGACTTGTGGAAACTGTGTGGTGGTTTCTTTCGAACTTATAGTCCTTTAACATCTTCGGACTATTTTTACTGTGCCCATGGTCTGTTTTTTATCAATTATGCTATTGTTTGCACTGCTGTAACTATGTAGTTTTGTGTGGGTCTTGTAGCTTTAGTTTTTGGTCTTGTTTTGTCTGGTGGATTTGGAGCTCCTTTCTGTGGAATGCGCTAAGAAGGTAGCGCGATATTAATACGCAGCAGCCTCTCCGGACTCTGGATTGGGGATTGCCAAACGTTATGTGGATTTTCTGGTGTAGTCTGTTTTGTAATGTGCTTTTGTGATATCATTCTGCGGGAAGGTTGTCTCATTTTTTAACTGTGTTGCATTTGTGGTTTCTAAATGACAATAAACTGAATGTGAATCTAAATCTCCTTTCTCGTCGCACTCCTGCTGCCAAGGTGAGAAATCTCACAGCATACGCTGCTGAGATCAAACCCGACTCTGAGTTTTCTTTACGCCTTTCGTTAGTACTTGTGTCATCGTTTCCCCTTCTTATCGATCGCGGAGGCTCTAAAAGCATTCACAGACCGCGAGCATCTGACAGCTAGGCGTGAAGTTCACTGGGCACGTGGAGAGTGAGACCCTTTATCGGTGGGGGGGGGGGTCAGAAGCCAGAAAAAACAAGGTGGGGTGGGGGAAGGAGTGCTGAAATGGCAGGACAGCACCACTTGATAATCCCTCGGGTGGGTCGGAGTTGAGGAAGGCAGACGCAATGTTAGCATCCCAGCTGGCGACACAGCCGGTCCGAATGTTCCCCGGGGTGTATCTACGGATGAATCCATTTGGGACTTAGGAGTCTTTGTGCGGGATTCCCTGAAAGGTCAACTGCCAGTCTGAGGCTACGTCCACACTAGACCGGATACTTTTGAAAACGCCGGTTTCGCGTGAGGACGATAGGCGTCCACACCCAGGGTTTTTGAAAATATCCCCGCCCACATTAAAACGGGCATTTGGGCGAATCTCCTCCTACTGGGCCACATCCACAGAACACAAGCGACACGTTTGGTGTCGGATCTCGCTGCGAAAGGTTGTGCAGTTGCAGACTAGAAAAACTTAAAAGGAAATTGTCAAACGATGGACAGCTGTTGGCTCTCACGCAGGAGAACTTAAAACTAAAACAAAACAAATACTGGAGTGTATGGAGGCGACCGACAGAGAGTTCACGGACAGTATGACCTGGCTGATGACGAACATTGACTAACTCTGTTGCATTAATAAAGCACCTTGTTAAATGTATAAAACATGTCTGCATCAGTGTTATCTTGTATTTCCATACAATGTTACATTGGGCTGTTACACATCTATTGTCAGAGAAGTACTTGCGTAAATAGGTAAACCACCTTCATACGAGCAAGGACAGAAAACAGGGCAAAGAGAGCATACTTATTCATTCAGTAAGTTATGGGTCAAAGTCCTGGGACCTTACTTGCTGCGGTTGCAAGGAATGAGGCAGAAACCGATTGAAAAATAACCTATATTGAAAGGCCGAGATTAGACTGAATGCGCTGAGAATGTTTCCTGTGGTGGGGAGTCTAGGACCAGAGGACACAGATAGAGAGGATGTGGAGAGGATGTTTCCTATAGTGGGGGAGTCTAGGACCAGAGGACACAGATAGAGTGGATGTGGAGAGGATGTTTCCTATAGTGGGGGAGTCTAAGACCAGAGGACACAGATAGAGTGGATGTGGAGAGGATGTTTCCTATAGTGGGGGAGTCTGGGACCAGAGGACACAGATAGAGTGGATGTGGAGAGGATGTTTCCTATAGTGGGGGAGTCTAGGACCAGAGGACACAGATAGAGTGGATGTGGAGAGGGTGTTTCCCATAGTGGGGGAGTCTAGGACCAGAGGACACAGATAGAGTGGGTGTGGAGAGGATGTTTCCCATGGTGGGGGAGTCTAGGACCAGAGGACACAGATAGAGTGGGTGTGGAGAGGATGTTTCCTATAGTGGGGGAGTCTAGGACCAGAGGACACAGATAGAGTGGATGTGGAGAGGATGTTTCCTATACTGGGGGAGTCTAGGACCAGAGGACACAGATAGAGTGGATGTGGAGAGGATGTTTCCTATAGTGGGGGAGTCTAGGACCAGAGGACACAGGTAGAGTGGATGTGGAGAGGATGTTTCCTATAGTGGGGGAGTCTAGGACCACAGATAGAGTGGGTGTGGAGAGGATGTTTCCCATGGTGTGGGAGTGTAGGACCAGAGGACACAGATAGAGTGGATTTGGAGAGGATGTTTCTATAGTGGGGGAGTCTAGGACCAGAGGACACAGATAGAGTGGATGTGGAGAGGATGTTTCCTGTAGTGGGGGAGTCTAGGACCAGAGGACACAGGTAGAGTGGATGTGGAGAGGATGTTTCCTATAGTGGGGGAGTCTAGGACCACAGATAGAGTGGGTGTGGAGAGGATGTTTCCCATGGTGTGGGAGTGTAGGACCAGAGGACACAGATAGAGTGGATTTGGAGAGGATGTTTCTATAGTGGGGGAGTCTAGGACCAGAGGACACAGATAGAGTGGATGTGGAGAGGATGTTTCCTATAGTGGGGGAGTCTAGGACCAGAGGACACAGATAGAGTGGATGTGGAGAGGGTTTCCTATAGTGGGGGAGTCTAGGACCAGAGGACACAGATAGAGTGGATGTGGAGAGGATGTTTCCTATAGTGGGGGAGTCTAGGACCAGAGGACACAGATAGAGTGGATGTGGAGAGGATGTTTCCCATGGTGGGGGAGTCTAGGACCAGAGGACACAGATAGAGTGGATGTGGAGAGGATGTTTCCTATAGTGGGGGAGTCTAGGACCAGAGGACACAGATAGAGTGGATGTGGAGAGGATGTTTCCCATGGTGGGGGAGTCTAGGACCAGAGGAGGTGATGGGTGGGAGAGGTAAAGGGCTGGAGAGGAAGGAATCTGATAGGAGAGGAGAGTGGACCGTGGGAGAAAGGGAAGGAGGAGGGACACCAGGGGAGGTGATGGGTGGGGAAGGTAAAGGGCTGGAGAGGAAGGAATCTGATAGGAGAGGAGAGTGGACCGTGGGAGAAAGGGAAGGAGGAGGGACACCAGGGGGAGGTGATGGGTGGGAAAGGTAAAGGGATGGAGAGGAAGGAATCTGACAGGAGAGGAGAGTGGACCGTGGGAGAAAGGGAAGGAGGAGGGACACCAGGGGGAGGTGATGGGTGGGAGAGGTAAAGGGCTGGAGAGGAAGGAATCTGACAGGAGAGGAGAGTGGACCATGGGAGAAAGGGAAGGAGGAGGGACACCAGGGGGAGGTGATGCGTGGGAGGTAAAGGGCTGGAGAGGAAGGAATCTGACAGGAGAGGAGAGTGGACCGTGGGAGAAAGGGAAGGAGGAGGGGTACCAGAGGGACGTGATAGGCAAGAAGAAATTGAGTTATTAAATCTTGCAAAAACAAGCATCCTTTTCTTACCAGGAAATACTTTATCATGTTAAGACATAATAAGACAAGCAACGTTGGGATTCATTGGAAATTGTGATAAATTACATGACACAACGTGCTTGTACACTAGCTAGCTTTTAAAACATGCAGCTAACGTTTGCAAGAGAACAGCTTTGGAAGCAGTTGCGGTCAGCGGTGAGTTATCCTCGTGTTCTCTGCAGCACAGCCAGGGTTGACGGAAGCCATTTTGTAGACCCCTCCAAGCCTCACTGAGTACCTTCCCTCAGGGTTGCTGTGCACAGAGGGACTCACAGTTGGTCAGGTCAGCCTCTCACCCCGACTGGGTCACGTGTCGCCAACAGCAGCTCGCAGGAAGCCTCTGTCCCGGGCCAGTCACCAGGTGTTACCCCATCTTCTCCTTTCCCACAGGGACTCTTTCTTTCTTTAACAATCTTTTTATTAAATAAAAATAAAGTACATATCTATGAACAAGAGGAGAATTATCTCAAATATCGGTAACAATTCATATAAAATGTATAATAAACATTTTCAAGATCACGCACGGTATTAATCTAATAGTATGTAATAAAAGATGAGATAAGCAATTCTCCTCTTGTCATTCCATGGAAAGAAGAAAGAAGATGAAGAGACTTCTATAATTTTTATATACCCCACTAAACAAAGATAAACAAAAAGAAAAACAAGAAGAAGAGAGAAAGAAAGGAATCGTACTGAGAGTGAAAGCGAAAAGGTGAAGGTTTCACGATTTAACCAGGAAGTGTGGTACCCGAACTGGGATGGAATTGAGAGGCGGCAGACTCGTTACTGAAACGGAACGAGCAGAGGAAGTCTCGACTTCGGAAAGAACGTTTTTTTTTTGATGCGGGATATCAACACCGAACCTGCCTCTGCCACTTCTACTGGAAGCTCGTTCCACACAGCTACCACTCTCCGAGTAAAGAAGTTGCCCCTCGTGTTACCCCTGAACTCCAGACTGATAAACCGACGGATGCTAATAACAATCACAGCAGGGAAACAGGCCGTCTTGGCCCTCCTAGTCTGTGCCGAACTCTTAATCTCACCTAGTCCCACCTACCTGCACTCAGCCCATAACCCTCCACTTCTTTCCTGTCCATATACCTATCCAATTTTACCTTAAGTGACACAACTGAACTGGCCTCTACTACTTCTACAGGAAGCTCGTTCCACACAGCTACCACTCTCCGAGTAAAGAAGTTGCCCCTCGTGTTACCCCTGAACTCCAGACTGATAAACCGACGGATGCTAATAACAATCACAGCAGGGAAACAGGCCATCTTGGCCCTCCTAGTCTGTGCCGAACTCTTAATCTCACCTAGTCCCACCTACCTGCACTCAGCCCATAACCCTCCACTTCTTTCCTGTCCATATACCTATCCAATTTTACCTTAAGTGACACAACTGAACTGGCCTCTACTACTTCTACAGGAAGCTCATTCCACACAGCTATCACTCTCTGAGTAAAGAAATATCGCCTCATGTTCCCCTTAAACTTCTGCCCCCTAACTCTCAAATCATGTCCTCTCATTTGAATCTCCCCTACTCTCAATGGAAACAGCCTATTCACGTCAACTCTATCTATCCCTCTCAAAATTTTAAATAACTCGATCAAATCCCCCCTCAGCCTTCTACGCTCCAACGAATAGAGACCTAACTTGTTCAACCTTTCTCTGTAACTTAATTGCTGAAACCCAGGTAACATCCTAGTAAATCGTCTCTGCACTCTCTCCAATTTACTGATATCTTTCCTATAATTCGGTGTCCACAACTGCACACAAAAGCTTTGGAAAAGAGGAAATAAAACCCGTCTCTGCTGTCCTGGAGTCTTTGAGGGATCTGGAATTTCAATATCGGATGCTGAGAAAGGGTGCTAATCGAGTCGGAAGAGAACAGGAGACAATGAATCAAGTGATTGAAGAACGTGGGGACTCTTTACGTCCCCTGCTCCAATCGGAGTGGCCCCGGGTGACGATTAATCCTCTGGCCTCCTGCTGACTTTCTCTACGTGGCCAGGGAGAAGGTGCCTGTCAAGATGAAGGCAGGTCGATCAGCTAGACTAGGTGGGCCGCACCCCCGGGGTTCCGAAACCGTCGGCTGAAGGGATCGTGGAGGCGTCAGGTTCTGCAATGGTTCCTGAGGACTGTAAACATCACTCAACTCGCTAAGGAGGGAGGGGAGGCAGAAGAAAGGAAATGATGGGCTTGACCTCAGTGGTTGGGACGGTGTTGGGAGTCCATCATTAAAGGTTGGGGACTCGGGGTAACTGAAGGCCCATGATCACACTGTCCGCTTTCTAAAGGGGACACCTTTCCTGAAGGGACGGTTGGAGTCCTTTGAGGATTGGCAAAGGAGAGTCGGTGGGTGTTGCTGGCCGGAACTCTCAGAAGGCCTTTGACCACGTGTTTACGAGACAGGGGCCCTTGGTATCACGGGAAAGGTACTCACACATGGATCGAGGACCGGCTGACCGTCGGTGGGGGGGGAATAACGGGGGCTTTTCCCTGTTGGCTGCCGGTGACGAGAGGTGTCCCGCAGGGGTCGGTGTTGGGGCCGTTTCTGCTCACGTTATACGCCAATGACTTGGATGACGGAATTGAAGGCCGTGCGACCCGGATGATACGAAGGCAGGCGAAGGGGGTAGGTGGTGGATGATACGAAGGCAGGCGAAGGGGGTAGGTGGTGTATGATACGAAGGCAGGCGAAGGGGGTAGGTGGTGGATGATACGAAGGCAGGCGAAGGGGGTAGGTGGTGGATGATACGAAGGCAGGCGAAGGGGGTAGGTGGTGGATGATACGAAGGCAGGCGAAGGGGGTAGGTGGTGGATGATACGAAGGCAGGCGAAGGGGGTAGGTGGTGGATGATACGAAGGCAGGCGAAGGGGGTAGGTGGTGGATGATACGAAGGCAGGCGAAGGGGGTAGGGGGTGGATGATACGAAGGCAGACGAAGGGGGTAGGTGGTGGATGATACGAAGGCAGGCGAAGGGGGTAGGTGGTGGATGATACGAAGGCAGGCGAAGGGGGTAGGTGGTGGATGATACGAAGGCAGGCGAAGGGGGTAGGTGGTGTATGATACGAAGGCAGGCGAAGGGGGTAGGTGGTGGATGATACGAAGGCAGGCGAAGGGGGTAGGTGGTGGATGATACGAAGGCAGGCGAAGGGGGTAGGTGGTGGATGATACGAAGGCAGGCGAAGGGGGTAGGTGGTGGATGATACGAAGGCAGGCGAAGGGGGTAGGTGGTGGATGATACGAAGGCAGGCGAAGGGGGTAGGTGGTGTATGATACGAAGGCAGGCGAAGGGGGTAGGTGGTGGATGATACGAAGGCAGGCGAAGGGGGTAGGTGGTGGATGATACGAAGGCAGGCGAAGGGGGTAGGTGGTGGATGATACGAAGGCAGGCGAAGGGGGTAGGTGGTGGATGATACGAAGGCAGGCGAAGGGGGTAGGTGGTGGATGATACGAAGGCAGGCGAAGGGGGTAGGTGGTGGATGATACGAAGGCAGGCGAAGGGGGTAGGTGGTGGATGATATGAAGGCAGACGAAGGGGGTAGGTGGTGGATGATACGAAGGCAGGCGAAGGGGGTAGGTGGTGGATGATACGAAGGCAGGCGAAGGGGGTAGGTGGTGGATGATACGAAGGCAGGCGAAGGGGGTAGGTGGTGGATGATACGAAGGCAGGCGAAGGGGGTAGGTGGTGGATGATACGAAGGCAGGCGAAGGGGGTAGGTGGTGGATGATACGAAGGCAGGCGAAGGGGGTAGGTGGTGGATGATACGAAGGCAGGCGAAGGGGGTAGGTGGTGGATGATACGAAGGCAGGCGAAGGGGGTAGGTGGTGTATGATACGAAGGCAGGCGAAGGGGGTAGGTGGTGGATGATACGAAGGCAGGCGAAGGGGGTAGGTGGTGGTGTTGCAGAAGCGGGGGTGGGGGGCGGCGGTGGGGGGAAACTGCAGAATCAATGAGTGAGGCCTAGGGAAAAATACACACTCAGGAGGACAAACACTTTTTCCGGTCTTCAACTCCCTATGTCCGTCCTTGATGTCTTAATGCAGGAAGAGGGCATCAAAACAAAAACAACAAAAATGAACTTATAAAAAAAAGAAACGCAGTTACAATCTCAGCTTAATTTCAGACCAAGCCCTTGTTACATATGCAATCTGAAAATAACTGAAACAAAATACACAAAACCAGTACGGTGGCGGCAATTCTAAAAAAAAAGCATTACTAACAGCATAAGAATCCCAGCAACCCTGTATCTTACATACAACATCGAAAATATGAATAAGTACACCTCATCTTAAGTCACCTTGGCATGCACGTGCTTAACTCCAAAACTCATATTGGCTAGACCCTGAAATGAGTTCTCCTCGTTTATAACCGTATAACAATTACAGCACGGAAACAGGCCATCTCGGCCCTTCTAGTCCGTGCCGAACGCTGACTCTCACCTAGTCCCACCGACCCATAACCCTCCATTCCTTTCCTGCCCATATGCCTATCCAATTTTACTTTAAATGACAATACCGAACCTGCCTCTACCACTTCTACTGGAAGCTCGTTCCACACAGCTACCACTCTCCGAGTAAAGAAGTTACCCCTCGTATTACCCCTAAACTTTTGCCCCCTAACCATCAACTCATGTCCTCTTGTTTGAATCTCCCCTGCTCTCAATGGAAAAAGCCTATCCACGTCAACTCTATCCATCCCCCTCATAATTTTAAATACCTCTGTCAAGTCCCCCCCCCCAACCTTCTATGCTCCAAAGAATAAAGACCTAACTTGTTCAACCTTTCCCTGTAACTTAGGTGCTGAAACCCAGGTAAATCTCCTTCATACTCTCTCTATTTTGTTGACATCTTTCCTATAATTCGGTGACCAGAACTGTACACAATACTCCAAATTCAGCCTCACCAATACCTTTTACAATTTTAACATTACATCCCAACTCCAATACTCAATGCTCTGATTTATAAAGGCCAGCGTACCAAAAGCTTTCTTCACCACCCTATCCACACGAGATTCCACCTTCAGGGAACTCTGCACCAAAAAAGCAGGGGAAAAAAAACTGAGAAGAGGTCCGTTCTAACGGAACAGTCCAACGTGCACAAGTTGGAGCTCGCCGTATCCGCTTTGCCAATCCTCCTTCGATCCCTCGGCCTTCGACAGGACGTGGCTCCAGTCCGGCACCTCCCCCCTCCGTCTCCTGCCGAAGAAAAGGCCCAGGTCCCCCCGGTGTCAGGAAAACGCCCTCCCATCATTGGACATTCCAAAGCCCACATGACCTCTAACCGTAACCCAAACGTGC